>NC_057803.1:13019639-13259433 GCF_018294505.1 Triticum aestivum
GAATTAAAAATAAAATTAATAAATAAAAATAAAAATGATTAATAAAATTAATTATTAATTAATTAATTAACTAATGGATTAATTAAGTTAATTAATCCGGTTTAATTAATTTAATTAACTAGTTAAGTTTAATTAAACTGTAATTAGATTAACCTAAACCCTAATTAACCTAATTAGAGGATGACAGGTGGGTCCCCCCTGGACCCACATGTCAGGTTGACCAAGTCAACTCTGTTGACTGCTGATGTCAGCATGACATCATGCTGATGTCATTAAATCATTTTCGAATTAATTAAATAATTAATTAAATCTCAGAAATTGATAAAATCTTTAGAAAATCATATCTTTTAATCCGTAACTCGGATGGAAAAGTTTTATACATGAAAGTTGCTCAGAACGACGAGACGAATTTGGATACGCAGCCCGTTCGCCCGCCACGCGTCCCTAGCATAGTGAACCTGCAACATTTCACCTCCGGTTCATCTGTCCGAAAACGCAAAACACCGGGGATACTTTCCTGGATGTTCCCCCCCCACACCGGTATCACCTCATACCGAGATAGGGCACCCCTAGCACCGATACTTGTCATGTCATGCATCGCTATGCATCTGTTTGCTTAAATATTTATTGTTTCTCCCCCCTCTTCTCTCGCTAGACACCGGGACCGACGCCGCTGCTACCCAGTACGACTACGGAGTTGACAACCCTTCTCTCTTGCCAGAGCAACCAGGCAAGCCCCCCCTTTGATCACCAGATATCGCCTACTCTTCTCTATACTGCTTGCATTAGAGTAGTGTAGCATGTTACTGCTTCCCGTTAATCCTATACTGATGCATAGCCTGTCCTTGCTACTACTGTTGATACCTTTACCAGCAATCCTACTTGCTTAGTATAGGATGCTAGTATTTCCATCTGTGTCCCTACATTCTTGTCCGTCTGCTGTGCTATACTATCGGGCCGTGATCACTCGGGAGGTGATCACGGGTATATACTATATACTTTATACAGGATACATGTGGTGACTAAAGACGGGTCGACTTGTGGAGCACCCGCGAGTGATTCACGGATTGGGGGCTGAAAGGACCTTTGTCCCAACGGCCCTCTGCGTGGATCTTTGAGGCGGAGCGACAGGGCAGGTTCTGACCACCTAGGAGAGAGGTGGGCCTGGCCCTGGTCGACATTCGCGGATACTTAACACGCTTAACGAGATCTGGGTATTTGATCTGAGTTTGGCCATTTGGTCTATACGCACTAACCATCTACGCGGGAGTAGTTATGGGTATCCCGGCGTCGTGGTATCAGCCGAAGCCTTCTTGATGTCAGCGACGGAGCGGCGCGCGCTGGATTGGACCGGAACGCCACTAGGCTAGGTCTGCTTCCGGCCGCCCACGCAACGTGCAGGTGTGCTAAGGGCGATGGGCCCAGACCCCTATGCGCTTAGGTTTAGACCGGCGTGCTGACCTCTCTGTTGTGCCTAGGTGGGGCTGCGACGTGTTGATCTTCCGAGGCTGGGCATGACCCAGGAAAGTATGTCCGGCCAAATGGGATCGAGCGTGTTGGGGTATGTGGTGCACCCCTGCAGGGAAGTTAATCTATTCGAATAGCCGTGATCTTCGGTAACAGGACGACTTGGAGTTGTACCTTGACCTTATGACAACTAGAACCGGATACTTAATAAAACACACCCTTCTGAGTGCCAGATACAACCGGTGGTCGCTCTCTCTCAGGGATACGAGGAGGGTAGGATTATTGCTATGCGATGATACTTGGAGGACTTCAGTCTACTCCCTTCTACATGCTGCAAGACGGAGGCTGCCAGAAGCGTAGTCTTAGAAAGGATTAGTTATCCCCCTCTTATTCTGGCATTCTGCAGTTCAGTCCACATATGATACCCTTACTCCATTTGATACCCATGCATATGTAGTGTAGCTTCTTGCTTGCGAGTACTTTGGATGAGTACTCACGGTTGCTTTCTCCTTCCTTCCCTCTATCCCTTCTACCTGGTTGACGCAACCAGATGTTGGAGCCCAGGAGCCAGACGCCACCGTCGACGACGACCCCTACTACACCGGAGGTGCCTACTACTACGTGATGCCCGCTGACGACGACCAGGAGTAGTTTAGGAGGATCCCAGGCAGGAGGCATGCGCCTCTTTCGATCTGTATCCCAGTTTGTGCTAGCCTTCTTAAGGCAAACTTGTTTAACTTATGTCTGTACTCAGATATTGCTGCTTCCGCTGACTCGTCTATGATCGAGCTCTTGTATTCGAGCCCTCGAGGCCCCTGGCTTGTAATATGATGCTTGTATGACTTATTTTATTTGTAGAGTTGTGTTGTGATATCTTCCCGTGAGTCCCTGATCTTGATCGTACACGTTTGCGTGTATGATTAGTGTACGATTGAATCGGGGGCGTCACACCCTCCGTCCCTGTCAACTTAGTAGGCCCACAAGTCAGCCTCCCACCATGGTGGTTCCCAGCTAGCAGGGGGAGTGTTCATTTTTCTGTGCATAATAAGGAGGCACTTCCGGTGGGTCCGAGCTGACAGCGGGGGGAACATTTTTTTTGCGAAATACGATGGTCCATCCGGTGGGTCCCAGCAGTCAGGGGCAAACGTTTTTCTCACGAAAGACGGTGGCCCGTCCGGTGGCTCCCATCAGTCAGGGGGGAACGTTTTTTCCATGAAATACTGGTGGCCCGTCCTGTGGTTCGTTGTTGTCAGGTGGAGGAATAATTATTTTGTGCGTAATAAGGAGGCACTTCCTTGCGGCTGCCGTGGACCCAGCTGTCAGCCTCTCCACGTACAGTACTCTTCCGATGGAAGTCGGTCATTGACCACATTGACCACGCCGCGCCGAGAGCACCACGGCGGTGGACGACGGCGATGCCTAGGAAGGGGATGACGCGGAGCCGGGGAAGACGCGGCAGTGGATGCCCACGCGGAGAGGAGTACGAGGGTTCACTGGTTCGGCTGCGGTGTGAGGCTGCCGTCGCCGCAGAATAACAGGGTGAGTGGGTGAGTGGAGGGATGGCCTGGCCAGCGGTGGGAGTAGTATGGGGATGGTGAGGCCTCCGCGGCAGCATGGCCGGCCACGGGAGGCAGGAGCAAGCGGCAGGACCGGCGCTGCTTTGGGCGGCTGGGGTAAGAAGACCAGAGGTTGAAGAAGCACTACGGCCGTTGGATGGACATCGTACGGTCACTGGAGCTAGAATCGTGCATATTGACTAAGTTGACAAAGCCCTCCGTCCCCGTCAACTTAGTAGGCCCACAAGTCAGCCTGCCACTATACTGGGCCACCGCTAACAGGGGGAGTATTCATTTTTTTGTGCGTAATAAGGAGGCACTTCCTTGCGTGCGAAGATATAGCTGGTGGGTCCGAGCTGTCAGCGGTGGTAACGTTTTTTTCACAAAATACAGAGGCCCTTTCGGTAGGTCCCTGATGTCAGGTGGAGGAATCATTATTTTGCACGTAATAAGGAGGCATTTCCTTGTGTGCGGCAGTGGACCCAGTCGTCGGCCTCTCCACATACAGTCCACTTCAGAAGCATGTCGGCCATTGACCAGGCCGCGCCGAGGGCACCAGGGCGGTGGACGACGGCGAGGCCTAGGAAGGGAATGACACGGAGGCAGGGAAGACTCGGCAGTTGTTTCCCACGTGGAGGGGAGTACGACTGTACGAGGGTTTACTGGTTCGTCTGCCGTCGCCGGAGAATAACAATAGGTGTGGGTGAGTAGAGGGATGGCTAGGCCAACGATGGGAGTACGGTGGGGCAGTGAGGCCTTCCCGGCAGCAGAGCCGGCCACGGGGAGGAGGGAGCAGGCAGTCCCGCCGGCGCTTGTTTGAGCGGCTGGAGCAGGAAGAGCAGAGATTGAAGAAGCACAAAGGCCGTTGGATGGACATTGTACGATCACTGGAGCTAGAATCGTTCATATTGACTAAGTTGACAAAGCCCTCCGTCCCTTCAACTTAGTAGGCCCACAAGTCAGCCTCCCACCATGGTGGTTCCTAGCTAGCAGGGGGAGTATTCATTTTTTTCTGTGCATAATAAGGAGGCACTTCCGGTGGGTCCGAGCTGACAGCTGGGGGAACGTTTTTTTCCGAAATACGGTGGTCTGTCCGGTGGGTCCCAGCAGTCAGGAGCAAATGTTTTTTTCACGAAAGACGGTGGCCCGTCCGGTGGGTCCCAGCAGTCAGGGGGAACATTTTTTCCATGAAATACTGATGGCCTGTCCTGTGGGTCGTTGTTGTCAGGTGGAGGAATAATTATTTTGTGCATAATAAGGAGGCACTTCCTTGCGGCTGCCGTGGACCCAGCTGTCAGCCTCTCCACGTACAGTACTCTTCCGATGGAAGTCGGTCGGTCGTTGACCACATTGACCACGTCGCGCCGAGAGCACCACGGCGGTGGACGACTGTGAGGCCTAGGAAGGGGATGACGCAGAGCCGAGGAAGACGCGGCAGTGGATGCCCACGCGTAGAGGAGTATGAGGGTTCACTGGTTCGGCTGCGGTGTGAGGCTGCCGTCGCTGCAGAATAACAGGGGGAGTGGGTGAGTGGAGGGATGGCCTGGCCAGCGGTGGGAGTAGTATGGGGACGGTGAGGCCTCCGCGGCAGCACAGCCGGCCACGGGAGGCAGGAGCAAGCGGCACGACCGGCGCTGCTTTGGGCGGCTGGGGCAAGAAGACCAGAGGTTGAAGAAGCACTACGGCCGTTGGATGGACATCGTTTACCATGCCGTGCCGAGAGCACCATGGCGGTGGACGACGACGAAGCCTACGAAGGGAACGACACAGAGCCGGGGAAGACACGGGAGTGGCTGCCCACGCGGTGGAGAGTATGAGGGTTGACTGGTTCGGCTGCCGTTGTCAGAAAATAACAGGAGGTGTGGGTGAGTAGTGGGATAGACAGACCAGGGATGCGAGTATGATGGGGCCGTGAGGCCTGCCCAGCAGCACTGCCAGCCACGGGAGGCGGGAGCAGGCGGTTCCGACGGTGCTGGTTTGGGCGGCTGGGGCAGGAAGATCAGAGACTGAAGAAGCACGATTGTCGTTAGATTGACATCTAACAGTCTGACGCTGGTAGAGTCAATTGTTGACTAAGTTTCTTTTTTGAGAAACCTTGTGTACGCATGAACTTAGTAGGCCCACAAGTCAGCCTCCAAATCTGTGGCAGACAACATAAAGCCCATTTGCTATTTTTTACAATCTGCAACCCATTTGCTAATTCTTAAGTAATTTATTACAGCCCATTTTCTGCCCAAGACCATGGTCAAAAAGTTCAACCTTATTTTGCATATTTCGGTGGAGTCCGAAGTGTTGTAATCCCGAAATGATAAACATTTTTGAAAGAACTTATTGATTTGCCAAAAAAATCGTTTTGTTTTTGTAAGCAAATAAGACGTGGGACAATTGAGTTGGTTTAAGGGAAAACCAGTGGTAAAAAAATCAGCGCTGGGTGGGAAAAAACAACAAAAATAAGGATGTAAATATGAAAAGGGAATTTTATGTGTTTTAAATATAATGATACGTGTATATGAACTAGTAAAACTATAGGTTGAGATTAGAAAACGGATGTAGGACATGCGTTTCAAGAAGATAATAGAACTGGGCTGTGTGTTTGATTCAGTAAAAAAACTGTATGCGGATGTTGTAAGACAAAATATAACTAACGCTGGTAAGCCAGAGGCCAGTAGATACCTGGTGGATCTTTGTGCCCCGTTGTCGTCATGGGCTGGGCCTGTTAAAAACAAAACCAACCCTGGGCAGTCTACAGCCCAGTTGAAACTTGCTCGACTTGAAAAACAATATACGTGCTCAATAAACGAGAGAATTCTGCAAGTACAGACTGATAACTGGGATGCGGCACGGATATTGTTTTTTTATCGTGATAATAAGTGCATGCACTTGTTTCAAAAAAATTGGAGAACTGGGAATTCGAACGGCGGGTGCTTATGCTACCCATCAAATAAAAATCAGGTGCCTGAAAATTTGTTTCGAAACAAATGATTCAGCTTTATATCCACGTCGACCCTCGGCATGATGGTTGGAAGCAAATGCAAGTTCATACCAAAAGATCGTTAACAACAATACCAACTTGCGGAGGATAAGGTAGTAGAACTACCAATTCCAAACTAACTTATAATCTTCTTACTCCTAGCCCTAGTGTTCGTCTGGTAGAAAATCTTGCAGAGGACCAGCTCCCGCTCCTTCTCTTGCTCCAGGTCCCGGAGGTGGTACTGGTGCATCACCCAGTTGGTCCTATGCTGGTCGAAGTTCTTGTTGGTGTGCAGCACCAGAACCTTTTTTGCTGCCTGTCTGTCGGCCGTTGGCCATCACCGGCAAGGTATTGCCGGTCTTGTGCCACATCGCGTGCATGCCGCACTCCGACTGTATCTTGCGACGCGTCCACGTGCCCCTTTTGAACGCCCTAGAATTGCGCTGGAAGAAATGCTTCCTTAGGCCACTCAGTGTGATACCTGCAGTATTGTGGAATACAGGTTTTAGTGTACCTAGTTGGCATTTTCATAACATCTTTGGCATGTTGCAGTCACTTGTTACACTTTTTATTAATTGTAAAATTGTAATTGCTTCACCAGGTCTGCATCTAAAAAGAAAAATAAAGCCATAAACAAAGGAATATGTTTGTGCAAGTAGACGGCTGATCGGTGTCTTACCTGGAAGTTTCTCAGGTTGGGTGTAGCATATGCCGTGCTCGCTGTCGATGGTTGGTATGAACAAATCGATGAGAGACTGAAATCTTGCGCTCTCAGCACTCACTTTGGCCTCAAGGTGCTCGATCAGCTCCTGATCCGTGGGATCGAACTTGGCGCCAGCCGGCAGCATCGGCAAATCCTTCTTCGACTTGCATCGGTAATTCTAGTTATATGGTACTCAATGTATGATCAATCGACTATTTTAAGTGAATGATGAAATATTTCGACAGATAAGTGGTACTCCAAATCTGAAGTCCAAAATACCCAAACACGCCACCAGGATTCTTGTGTCACCTCATGTGCAGCGTGTTGTCACGTCAATTCAATGTGTGGACATGATGAATAATTTGACTGACGTATACTAGTACTGCTACTATACTACTTACTAGTCGTATTTAGTGTCAAAATTTATACATAGGTTTAACTAACAAGTACGCACTTGAAACCTAACTAATTCAATTTATACATAGTCGTATTTAGTGTCACAATATATATATATGGCTTCTACACAGCATCTCCATCATCATTATTAGTACATCCTATGCAGGTGAGTTAGGATGCACTTGATCCCAGGAAGGTATCTATCCTTCAAACCAGAGGAGTGCTTCGAACTAACAACAGTACATAATATCCAACAAAAGAGGGTCGTGCTACAGCAGCAGAATACATGGCTCGGTCTAGATATCAGCACGAATCAAGTTGTGCATATTTGCTGTTGGCATGAACCACATCGCCGCATGTCGGGTTTGCAAAAGCCATCCATCGCATGGAAGCTTGATGCCTTTCACACACTGAAGATTATCTGGCAACAAGCTGTGTCGATGAATCCCTGGATATGGTGATTCATGAAACCCATGGTATGATGTGTAAACACAGCCCCCCCTCGCGAATGGAAGTTGCACAGCACAGTAATCATCGCCTGTGATATGATCGATGATTGGTTGGATGATCGGATAATTGAGCCCAAGGAACAAGGAGTGGTTGCCGAGGCTGTAAACCCGCCTCCAGTTGAATACGCCTGGCCCAACGGAGCTGGGATCTTTCTTGAACATGAAGCAGCCATAGCCATCAATGTCACGAACGCCCCATGCATTGTACTTCATGTGGTTTGATGTAATGGTCTGGTCAATTTGGTACGTGCGAATGAGCATCAAATGACCGCCGTCATCTGAACGAGCGATAAACCACCACCCATCGACTGGTATGATTCCAGGTCCTGGAATCATGAAGGCCGGCGCATTTGCGTCTACTGCAACAATTCAAATTGGAGACGAAAAGGACAAAAATAAACAATCATGTTCAGAGTATGTGTGGAATTAAGATTATTATAACAGTGACACATATCATAGACAGAAAATTGTGATGCCGTGGTCATAATCATACCCCCAAGTTAAAAAAATAAGCCAATGGCTTTCATATTCTAGCAATATGTCATGGTTCAAACATCATGTAACAATGAGAGGAAAACAGCTATGACATCGCCTACTCATATTCTACCGTAGCACTTACTACTACTGTTCTCATATCAATCTAAGCAATAACATGTGTTGTTACAAAAATCTTGTAAACGAGAGTAACATATAGCAATCATGATGTTATGCTCATAATATGTATTCTAACAATCATTAGATGCCAATTGTTCTCATATCAACTCTAACAATAACATGTGTGGTCCTAAAAATCTAGGAAATGAGAGGAACATATAGCAATGATGTGGTTATAGACATGCTATGCATTCTAAATTTGTAACAAATGAACAAACAGTCGTATTCATAAGGTAAAGATGAGATGAGATAGAACAATTACACGACGATAGATTCCACCAGTATAGGCAGCCAATCTGTGCGTCGACCGTGTAAATGATGCCATCGTGCACTATAGCATCAGACAGAAATGTTGCCTCAATAGGATTGATGATGAGCCATAACCATGTATGGCGACCGGATTCCAGATAGACTAATCCCATGTTGAACAAGGCAATGAGCTTGTAATCCATGTAGTCTTCTGATGGTGTGGGCACTTCGTAGATTACAACTTTCTGCAAATAGAGGTCGAGCCAAAAGCTTGACGCGTCTCGTGCGTAGTAGGCAGGAGTGTCCGGCGGGCCGCGAGGCTCGATGGCGGCAGTATCCAACGATGGAAGGGTGATCTCTCGCTGGGTGTAGATATCCACGAGACGCCATGGACTACCGGTGTGGTGGATGAGGACGATCCAGTTGGCCTTCATGCCCGCCCAATAGTGGCCGCGCATGAAGGACAGGTGGACGGGTAGTGGTAGCATGTCGAGGGGCACCACGGCAACCTCTATAGGATCGTCAAGTCGGTGTCTGGGACACCTGCGAGGATTGGGCATCAGCGAGCAGGGTGTCTTGAAAAGAGTCGGCCGGTTGCAGACGAGTAGACGGTACAAAGACATCGAGCATGCAGCCAGACGGATGGTGCTGAGTAGGTCCATACGACTACAGATCTGCTCCAAAAGAACATCAGGAGGGAATTCCAATCGCGGCTATGCGTGTCAGCCAGTTCTGCCATTGGGGTTTTCAGTGCCTGCGAGCCAGCGGGGAAGTGGATTCGGGCGGGCGAGCGAAGAAGCTTCTCCTTGTGTGGCCGAGAAGTGAGCGGGGGGATATGGTACGCGTGAGCTACCAAGGAAGATGGCGCGGGCGGGCGAGCAGTGAGCGGGGGTAAATGGTGTGCGGCCGACGATGGGGAAGAGAGGAGGAAGAAGAAGAGATGGCAGTACTAGGTAAGGTTGATTTAGTAACACCAACACGCTGGTTCAGCTTATTAATTACATGTCCCATCTGCTGCAGCGTGTATTGTCACTTCACTTCGAAGACTAGTTGAATAGTTCTCTCTGACCGAGATGGCGAATAATGGATCGCGAGGACTTCCTTTCTACAGTATCCCTATGCCTCTACGCTCACTTCACTCATTTTGCTCCGTACCTAGTCACTTGTTGAAATCTGTAGAAAGACAAATACTCCATATTTGGGAACAGAGGGAGGCTTTTACTCCGTACTATTTGGGGACAGAGGGAGTATCACCATATGGAGGGAACAGAGGAAGCTTGAAATATGAACATGTCAATGGGAGGGAGTAACCCCATGCATGCATCCATGCAACATGCAACACTCACACGTACACATCGACGCATGCAACACTCACGCACCCATGCGGCACACAGCACACGACACAACACACACGCTCATGCTCAAGTGCTCAACCTACTCCCTACGTCCGTGAAAGACTGTACATTTAGAGATTTACACATTGACCTGGGCATAATTAACGCCCAAAAGTAGCAGACTTATGTGTGCATGCGACCATTGAGATAAGAAGATTAAATGAAGGCCGTTGCATGTTGTAATTAAGGATAGACATGTAGCCTATACCTACAGCACAAGTTGGTGCATTAGTTAATCAATATCGATTTAGATTAAAGGCTAAATGCATTGGAAGTGTAGATGTACATCATGTACTACACTCTTTGTTTTATAGCCGATGTACACTCTTTGTTGGAAGACCGAGGGAGGACACGTGCATGCACTCACATACACAGCCGGGGCGGTTAGTGCGCAAGGGTTGGACTCGTGTCACGCCTGCGTAAAGTTTTGTTTAACTGATTTCTTTGCTCTGCCAACTGACAGGTGGGACCCAGAAACCAGGTGACAATTTAACCAGTCAACAAAGTGCCACGTCGACTATGTGGCCGGTCAGTAGGGTGCAATACGGTGCTCTACGATGAGCTAGTGATCATATAATCATCGCAAAACTATATATAGTGACCGTAAAGAGCGTATTGTTACATACGTTGACCGCAGTGTATTTTTCTCGTTTCAAATTAAGCCATATTAATCGGAAAGGACGCAGTATGGGCTACTACTACTAGTACTAGTACTGCTTTGATGTGTCCCGTCAACTTGCCGAACGAGGAGAAGCTTGCTTACTACGCCTCTCCCTCGCCCACGCGCGCGGTGTTTCGCAGGACGAGGAGAGGGTTTTGACTACAGTGCCCTCTCCCTCTCCCTCTCCCTCTCCCTCGCCCTCGCGGGGGACGTGCAACAGTTCAATCGGTGTCAGATTGCCAGAAGCATATTGTACTGTAGTATCATCATTATTGGACCTTCCGAAGAGGCGAAGAGCCAAGTGCAAGGTTCACACGAGTACGAACTATTGAACCCCCCGAAGAGGCAAAGAGCCAAGCGCAAGGTTTTATAGGAGTTGTCGTCCTAGTAGGAGTGTACTACAACTATAGCAAACGATGCTACCGTATGATGCTGCCACGTCACGTCTATCCAAAGCTGTGCTACCTTTTTTTTCTCAAAGAGCGTGTTGGAGCCTGTGCAACAACCACACAAGTTGCACGTACACATAACAAATTTACTAGTAATAAATTCTAAAGGACAAATGCCAGTATGCCACACAAGTTCATCTCCAATTCATGTGATAAATTTTTGCACGACTAGTCTACATAAATTCACAGCGCTACCGTTCACAATTACCGTACTCCACTTACACGTTATAGATGGGCTACATGTCCTCCTCCAGGTTCCAGTCACAGGTGTTCTTCATGGATGGCACGATCCATAGCGATGGGCAACGGGAATCATTGTCGCAGCTTTCTAGTCCGGTTCCACACGATGGAGACTCATCCAAGTTGAAGCGGCATAAATCAGGGATAGCGTGTCGCAGCATGTCGCTCATCCGGCGGTGTGCACTGAAGACACAACCATGCTTCATGAACGGCAGGCCTTCCGTGTCGTGCACGGAAGGTGGCATCCGCTTCACAATGGGGTAGCTATCCCTGATGAAAAGCGAGTACTCTCCAAGAGTGTTCCTCGGCACCCACGTAGCATCACGGGGGTCGAACTCGGCGCCGTTCATATGGTACACGCGGCATCCCAGATCTGGACACATGGTGATGTACATAGTCAAGGTCCATGCATAAATGTTGTGCTCAAATATGGCGGTCAATAATACTGTGCAACAAATAGTACTACTCAGGTATAGAGGAAGTAAAATAACCGGCTTATTATATATATCCACTCTTGGCTACATGGATGAGATAGTAAGACATGGAAAAACAAAAATGGTGGCAGCTAGTGGGTTCAAGTCTTCAAGGGCCTAGCTAGCTATACGCGTCCTCCAAGGTAAAAAGTACTCCTACTAGTACTACAAAGTATACTACTAGTACAACAATGAAAGAGAAGGCGAGAGGGTTAAAAATGGAATACCTGGGTAGATGGTGACGGTCCGATCGTGGTAGATTGTGTGACCATGTTGCACATCAGTGGTACCATGGGTAACGACTGCTAAGATAGTTGATCCCAATATGCCAAAGTCAGCTACAGGGTTCCAGGTTAGACCGAATCGCGGATGCAAATGCACATCCAGGATCAGCGATCTTATTTTGATCGGGGGATGACTGGTCCCTGCAAAATAAGGGAGTACCGTTAGGGATGCAAATGATGGTTTGTGCATTCCGTTTGTAATCTCCCGTACCGTAGGATGGCAACCAGATGAAACAAGTCCCCTGGCTTGTCACCGCGAAGATGCGGCCTAGATGGCACACGGCATCTTTGAACGTGTAGGGGTACAAATCTGCCGCCGCCAACATGCGCCAGCCTCTGTCGTTACTGCCTCTTGCATTGATGGCAATCCTTATGTCGAACACCGCGATGAGATAGTAATCGTCGTAGCCGCGTCGCTTTGTCGGCGGGTCCACAATTGCTATATTCTTCAATCTCATGTAGGCATCATCATACGTATTCAAGCCCAGCCAGTTCGGAAGGCCGATCCCAATGGTGGAGAAGGGGTCTACCGGAACGGCCACACTGCTGTGGATGTTGTGCAAAATGATGGTGGTATCCGGCTGGAGGTATGCAAGCCAATCTTTGTTGGCACTGACCCAGACCTATATATAAGACGGTGGGCAGCGGAGAAATTACAGGATGGAAATGGAATAACTAAGTACTACATGATCAAACTCCATTACTGACCTGCTCATCGGACAAAATCCGACTACCTCTCAACGTCGGCAACTCTAGCGGAGTCAACATGCAACCATGGACAGGGAGCGGTGGACTGTTCGAAGGATTGTCCCATAGAAGAACCTTCTCCTCGAGGATGCATGGAAGACCAACAAGCATGGCATGTTTAAGCAGCGTCTTGAAAAAGTTGGTGCAGGAAGCACCGAGTCTTGCGACGGTGAGGACGTCGGAGCGGCGTGCGATTTCTCCCACAGGATCATCGTCCAAGGTCTCCCAGCCCTGACGAGGAGGAGAACCGCCTGGTGAATCCATGGGAGCAGCGACGAACTGCCTTCTCTTCGGGGGGGAGGGGAACTGGCGAGGAGGAGATAAGAGCGTAGTAACCGCGGGGCCTCGTCCCTTCCAACTGTAGATCGTTCCTCAGAGAAGAGGTGAGGCTATTATTTACTACTAGTACTCCCTTCGTCCAGGTGCATAGGGCACCTAAGAAATGGCACCGTGAACTAGGCATATGTTGATTGGACGCTCATCACGTTTTTCTCTCCCTCTAGTTAATCCCGCATTAAGTGTAATGATGGTAGGACTAACCATGCATAGGCTAACAGATTGTTTCACACAATTCTTTAGGTCCAGCTTGCATGCATGCAAAGAAAAAGTAAATGGTAGAGGCGTCTGATTGGTTTGCATATGAAAGGGAGATAAATGTGAAGCTGAAAAAGCTAAGTGCATTGGCGTAGTCATACGAGTCATTAGTGCTAACTAATGAAGGGCGACTAATATACTTGAAAATCCTAAATTCTCTTAGGTGCCTTATGCACCTGGACAGAGGGAGTACTAGCATTATGGAACGTTATGGGATTGCATTATACTATAAATAATAGCAATAGTAAGAAATTTTTGGCACTAGGTAGTAGTTTTTGGCGTGGATTAAGAAATTTTGGGTATGTTTTTGCCATTTTTTGTACACGCCAACTAGTGTCAAAAAATGTCTTACATTATGTGACGGAGGAGTACGTACTCATATTGTAGCAGTACTAGTACTACTTTTCTCAACTAATAGTGCGATGTACTGTACTTCTAGTCTAGTCTAGTATAGTGCACCAGTTTTGAACTCTTGAATCTCAGGGCCAAGGAGCTACAGTTGGAAGTGGAGGGTACTACTGTTCTCTAGAACCATCGCTGTACTATCAATGCAGGGGAAGTACACCTGCGTAGTGGCCTAGTGGGTACTCTCGGTGCTCTATTCAGCCGCTCCTCTCACGTAGCTGGCCTACTCAGCCGCTCCTCTCACGCACAGACTAGCAGCCTGTTTATCAGCGACGGTTACTGCGGGGGCAGAACATTTGAGTTATTTGATACTGCGAGACTAGGCTTTTCCCTTCCATTTGTGGAGGTGTAATGGATCTCGTCGAACTTTGTTAGTAGTTCCTTCTTTATGAATGAGATGAAGCAAAGCTTTTGCCTCCGTTTAAAAAAAAAACACATCAAGAGGAATTTCTTTTATAGTAGAGCCGATAATGGAGTGAAGTCCATGTGTGCAATGCCACAAGCTACAGATTCGTAGTAGAGCACTTTACATACAGAGCCATATTGCACAGTTCCCAATGCCCTGCCAGGCTTTTCCGGCTCCTCGGGCTTAATTGGGAGGCGCTAGTCTAAATGTGCTACTAGCTGATCAGGAAGTTGCAAGCGAGGTGCGGCTAGGGCGAGCACGCGAGCCACGGGATGCTGGGAAGGAAAACCCGTTCACGTGGCTAGGCTGTCCAGTGCACCCAGATTGTGGGGCCGCACGTCCGTTTGACTTCAAAACTCAAACTACCCGTGTAAAATATTGGCTCGCAGCGAAGTGTAGTAGTACTATTTTAAAAAAAGTCCGCCGTGCGTTCGGCTAGGATCGAACCCACAAAACGAGGTATACACTCCCGCGACCACAAGTAGTACTCGTTGGAGTACAACGCAACCTAGAATCGCCTTTTGTCGCTACTAGTACGTACATTGTTCCTTACAAGAAACCCCTAAGAGCATGGTTAATAGTATAGCCAGCTGCTGGCTATAAGCCAGTGCCATGTCATCTACAGCCCATCTTATAGCCAACATGTACAATAATAGATCAAAAGAGTGTTCTACTTTTTTATTATGTGGCCCACTTCTCATTCTCACAAAGTGCCTAGGAGCACGTGCTAGAGCTGGCTCTTCACGAAGAGCCCACTTACCTTCTCTATCCTCTTCTCTTTCCTCCAACTAAGCAGAAATATACTAGTTTATTTCTTATAGCCCGCTAACTCGGTTCTATTGTACTTGCTCTAATAATGCAAGAAACCACTAAAATGCCAAGAAACTACTACCACTTGCATACGTGGCAGACTTAAGATAAGACTACCTTATCAACCATTGTACATGCTCTTACCAACAAAAATCCTCGAGTGACCTCCTACCTCCGGCCCGTCCACCTAGTCATCCTCGGCCATGGGACGCAGCTATCGCCGTCGGCAGAAGGCGAGGTCAAAACCACCGGCAATGTGGAGCCCATGTTGCGGCAGCCCGGATGCCAACTCCGACCGGCGCTCGCGGCCGCTAGCTAGCCAAGATAGCTTCGTCCAGCTGCTTGTCTACAAGGTTTGCTAGCTAGATTGGCACGGCAGCGCGGCGGCTTGCTCGCGCGTGCCGCGCTAAGGCTAGCCATCTGGCTCGAGCGAAGGCCAGTGCGGCGGCTTGCTCGCTCATGAGTCACACTCGGGCCAGCCTGCCAACCCGTGTGGAGGCCAGCGCGGCGTCCGGCCCGTCCGGCGGAGCGGCAGCCAACTCGCTCATCACCAGCACCACCGATGAACACGCATCAGTACTGTTTGAAGTAATGTTCAGGAAAAATGATGATTTGAGGGGGAATAACAGGATAGAAGGTCAGATGTGGGTCCCTCGTGTCAACGATCAATAAAAATGTGTGGGTTTAAGCTGCCTCATCAGCACGGACGTGTGGGCCAACCCTGTCATAAATGGGTTTAAACGAACCTAATCGGTAGGAGTACTAGGTAGTTTTTGGCGTGGATTAAGAAATTTTTGGTATGTTTTTGCTATTTTTTGTACAATAGATTCTTCAAAGTGGTAGTTTTTTGTTAAATACTCTACATATTGTAAGTAGAAGTGAAAGTTAAGCTTTGGAAGCCAATAAGCAAGGCTAGTTACATAGTGCATATGTGTACATGATTGAAAGTAAATATCAACCATGAGTGACTAATATCTTGATGGAAAACTTGAAACTATGGAATACTAGGAATAAATGCATGGTTGGAAATACTAGCAATGTTCATGTCCGTTGCAATGAATCATAATTAGAATAATACTTATTCACAAACTTGGTACAAAACACTCTAATTTTGTTATACATATGTCACTAGAGATATATTAGGTTTCAATTAGAATATATTCCTTGGGCTGTTTTGGTGAGGTCAGGGAGGGATGTGGTTGGTTTTAAGATACTAATTATGGGTTTTTCTGTAAATTGGTAGACAAGTGGGATGTTGGTGAGAAAAGACAACAACTTACCTCACAATCATTAGATGTAGATATAATGGTCAGAAACGACGGATGGCAGACACACCAGCATCACGAACTTAGTCTTGTGTAGGAATACTAGCAAGATCCGTGCATTGCACGGAACATCAAGATGCATTTTTTTATAAAACACTTGTTGTGATTGACCCTTGCGGGAGTAATTCCATGTGTAAAAACTAATGATATCTCGAGAAATATGAGATAAGGTGAAGAGGAGTGGGGTGTGGTGGTGGTTGGTAGTCGGACTGAGCGGAGGCATGGGGATTGACGACGCCGGCAGCGGCCACCAGGCCAATTTTTTCCAGAGGTTTCCTTTCTTAATTGCTCAACAATGAGGTTTGTTGGAGATAAGGATGAACGAGGGAAGGCCTTGTCTGCAAATATGGAGAGGGGTGCGGGTATCTTTTAGTTTAATTTCCATCCGTCAGATATAGATCGGACGGTCTATATTGCAAGATGGTACACGTACCATCATCACCAACTCGGTTTTTTTATAAGAGAAGAAATATAAGTATGGAGATACAAACATATTATCGATACTTGCTTCCGTAAACTAGCATCTACATTCTATTCAACGCCTCGGCATGTGGGGCCTTAGCACAATGACTTCTCGACTGTGTAAAACAAAGATTTTCCCGTCGCCGACAAGGAGGGGGTGACAGCGGCACGCTTTTTGGCTTGCTCTAGTCCTAGTAGTCATACTAGGTGGTCTAAGCACGTGTAGATTTATTCTTTTTCATGTCTCGTTTTCGCCGTACTGCCACGACTGTTGATGAATAGACGGTAAGTTATTCACGGGGAAACCCTTGTTGAGCGTGTTTGCGAGAGAGAGAGAGAGAGAGAGAGAGAGAGAGAGAGAGAGAGAGAGTGCGTGTGTGATATGTTAGAGACTGAGGCAATGATAACAGATTCTTTGTGTCTATGTGTGTGGAGGATAGAGAGAGACATGTACATGGGGCTTTGTGTTGTGTAACATGGAGACACATATACATAATTAGAGAGTGAGTGTGTGAGATACACATGCGGACATGAGGAGAGATGAGGATCTAGATAAATGGGTGTTTGTGCGTGTCTGTGTGTGTTTGTGCACGTGTTTGTGTGTGAGAGGGAGAGAGTGTATGTGGAGTAGAGAGACCACTTATGATGTAAACCTAGTATAAGGGAAGGGGGAATGGTGTGACATGTGTAGTAGCGAGATAGCACGGGTGTGGGCAGGGGGAGCAGACTATTTGGAAGAGACATCGAGTGTGTGTGTGGGAGAGGGGTGTGAGAGCGAGAGAAAGAGAGATCTAGCAACGGAGAGAGAGAGAGAGAGAGGAAGAGAGGGGGCGAGATGGGTCGTTTGTGTCCATAAATGGTGTATAGATAGGGAGACAATGTTGATGTTGTCCGAAATTGGCCTATGAACGGAGATGCAAGGGAAGCGAGTCATCGTGTGTGTGATAGGGACTTCATGAGAGATCTAGAATAGATGGTGTAGAGAACAATGTGCGAAATCGAGAACGATTATACATTAGGGAGCTATGCAAAGAGTCACGACATATATGTATAGAGGGAAGGATCTGGGGCGGGTCCGCATGTGGGAGAGATAGAAAGAGAAGAGTGGTGCACAAGGAGACAAAGTGTGCTTGTTTGCAGTGGGGGTGGTGTGTGAGGTGAGTGCGTGAGAACCACATAACTAGGGAGATAGACGTTTGGGGGCGACGTTTTGTGTGTATGGGAAATATACACTCTACATATTGCGTGTGCTTGGGTAAGAGAGATAGCGGGAGACCTAGAGAGTGAGGGAAGAGATGTGTGCATGCCCGAGAGACAAAGTGATAGAGACCTATGTTAGGGTCCGGACTTTACAAGAAAGAGGGGTGTTAATGTGCTCGTGTGTTGGTGTTTGGGGGAGAGAACGACTTCTCTATGTGTGTGTGTGTGTGGTGGTGGTGGGGGGGGGGGTTGACTTCAGATAAAGAGTGAGGTGTCTATATTTGAGGGACTTTAGCGTAATTGAGATATTGTGCACTCATGGTTGATCAATTTGTTTCACAGTTTGTACTATGAGATAACGATACTTTTGAACATGCGTGATATACCTTGATGTACCAGAATTACAAATCTAAGATTGGAATTTTGGAATTCGACTCCATCATTAGCTTTCGTAATTCATTTAAACAGAGGTACATTTTTTAAGCCGGGATTTCGTGATTTCAAATTCATATATCAAACCTAGAGATATACACATACGGGCATGTTCAAACTTTATAATCATCCACTTTATTCATAAACATACACATTTTTGCTTTTGTCATCATATTTAGGATAAACAAATTTGGAATTTCATTTGAATTGGACCGTATGATGGTATTTTCTTGTAGTAGCTCAATGATCCATATTTGAATTGAATGGACAATCTAAGTTTTGAGTTGGAGACATTGATTTTCAAAACTTGCACATTTTTTTGCATGCAAAACGAACAAATTGTCGGCCATGATATCATAGTCGGCCGTACGAGAGCAGAATACTTATAATTTTAGGCGCCAAAAGCTTTCAAACTTCTCGCTTACATCGAAATATCACGTGCCCGAAAGTTTAGCCCTGCGATATTCCTGTTTTACCCCTGCCACATGAACGGAAAAGGGCTGCTTTGGTAACTCCATTGTTTTCCCCTCTTTGCCCCCAACATTCTTCCCCAGAGCCCCTCCCCGACCCCCCAACCACGGCAAGCCGCCGAATCTAGTCCTCCGCCGCAGCGGTGGACCTCACACCCCACCGGATCTACCTTTTGCACCTTGGAACCCCCAACTGCCAACTCACCACTTCACCGGAGCCGCTTCAGCGACTGGCTTGTCCACCACTCTAGATCTCCTTGACCGCCATCATGGTCCATCACACCGGATTTGCTTAACCGGCGCCCTCGTCCACCACAGCGTAGGCCCTTCACTGACTCCCTCGTCCGCCCCTTCGTTGGCCCTTCATACAAGCCCTCGTCCGCCACAACAGATCTGCCTCACCGAAAGCACTATACAACGCGCCCGCCGAAGCCTTCGTCCACTGCACAGGACCCACTCCACGGATGCCATATTCAACTCCACCGGCCCTGCTTTACCGACGCTGCAGCCTCATTAGGCTATTTTGATTTGTACTCCTTCGGTTTTTCTCTTTATCGTGCAACTGTTCAATTACCACAGATGAGCTTTCTTGTATGTTGACAGGCGCCGCAACCATAGCACCGGAGCCGCTTCAGCGACGGGGACAGCCGGCCCAAACTCAACCGCAACACAAGCACCATCGACGATCCTTAGCTATCAAGTATGACAACGATACCCATACGCCGCTGAGGATCATGTACTATTATCCAACGGCCGGCGCATACGTTCACTTTCCTAGCATAAGCACCGCACCTTTGAATTTCTTTAGGGCATCATTCAGTTTTTTATGAGACACGTTATTCTGCTTGCACCTGTAGGGCCATACTTCTGGCAGTGAACATGTTACATGTGCTAAATTACATACCAGTGCACATATAGTTAATATGCTTTAGTTTTGTTCTGATGCCACCTGTTGGTTCCATCATACTGCTTAATGTTCTCTATGCTTAATTACACATCAGCAAACTAGCATGTGGTTCCGCTACTTTTTGTTCGTTTTACCCTACATTTTCTGATGCTAGCTATTACATCACTGCTCCGAGCCTTTGTTCATTACTTGTTTGTGTGTTCTTGATCTTCCCAAGTTGCATGACTAATTTGATGCTTCTATTAATTATGGAGCTGCCAACCCCATCAAGCAAAATATTTGTTCTTTTGGGGCTGGCACCTCGAACAAGCATAAAAATAGAGGGAAGCAGATATATTGTCGTGTATGCACACACCCTTCTTTCATTAGTTTAGATGAACCATTGATGATCAATTCGTACCAGTGCATGCGATTAAAATTAATTTTACCTAAATAGATGGTGCAGAATAAACTACAACTAGATTTGCAACCACGGGATGCTGACGATATCTTCAAAGAACATTGCAACAGCAGCTAGGCTTCACAGCAACATATGGTAAGCCAATGTGTTTTAGTACATGTGAAATGTAATGCGAGTGGGCTGCTTTCTTGGCTTGTGCCCTCAACATGTAATCCTACCAAATTACAAATAGTTCAGTTGTCTGCTTTGGTGTATTGCTTGATTCGAATGCTTATTTGTTGTTACGCTATACCTGAGTTGGCCAATATGTTAGCAGTGCCTGCTGTACTATCATAAAGAAATGCACGCCTATTTCATTTGAGTCCTTAACTTTTCCTCTCAACTTCATCACAAGATTGTCTTCGTAGTTTATATGAGTCCACACTATTAAGTGCTTTCTCAGATTATTTCAACTGCTTAGATGCCTTGGCAACTTAAATATAGCGGTTGTACACTCCCTTTCAACTAGGGATGTCAACTGGGTCCCGTTTAATCCCGATTAAAGTCCACTAGTGGTATGATAGTTCAAAAGAGTTTTTGTTTTTTGAGGAAAATGAACTAGGGAGGTAGCAAAAACTAACTAGATGGGACTGGTGGATGTCGTTTATTTGCCACTTACATCCCTAGTTTCATCTTACCATTTTAATTTCTTTTCGGCTGATGCTGCTTCGAACCATTTAAATATAGTTTGCCATGCTCGGCAATAATGTACAACCCCATGTAAGCTTACTTCCTGGATCATATGATAACTATCTCTTACCGATGTCCAGCGGAAACCTTTCAGGATGCCGTTCACACTAGGACACAATGTACAACCCCAGAATCTATTTGTGGAAGCAGTGCGCCATCCATGTTACCAGATGGTAGCAGTTCAGAGGCAACACCGCCGGAGAGCAGTCTGAGCACAGATATTATAGTGCTTGAGGCTCTACTAGAGGCAGAAAGAGATGGTGTGGCTGCCATGAATGAGGTAATCTTTATCTTGAGGCTGGAAATTACGGAATTAGCGGCACACATTATGCAAGCAACCCAAGAATTGGAGGAAGTAAGAATGTTGCATTTGAAGACAGAGGAGGTCCTGTTGTTTCTGCTATCTGAAGCCCAAGGTAATCTCGGTTCTTCATTAGATACCAGTTGAAATTGTCATTAGATTATTATACTTGCATGTTGTGTCATGTCTCTGAATGGATTATGTTGCAAGACCCCCTATGTTGTCCATGTGTTGTAATGATCCGAATTTTTTAGGCGAGGTAATCCTCAGTACTTGTATGATTGACATAAGGTGAACTGTTTTTCGTGTGAGCATATTGTATTGGATGAAATAACTGTTTGACTCAGAGTGTATCCAACCTACTGAATTCGAAGATCACGACATTTCTAAATCATAATCATATATAAAGGTGGAATAAATCTTTGTTGTGGTTTTGAAGAAATAAATAACAAAACGTATAATTATCTGTGGATATTCGTAATCGAATACAAATTGGATTTGAATTTAGTTTGGCAGGTCCTAGGGCAAACGTGAATGCTAATTCTCCCAAGTTTTGAACGAAGCGGCTAAACACCCACTATAATTTGTGGGCTGCCTGATGCAAGTGTTTGCGAGATGGAAATTACTTTCTATCCCTGACACTTGGCATCCTTATCGACCGGATTTACACTGTTGTCGATAGGGGTAGACTAGTAACTTCAATCAGACGTGACACGACGGCCTCTGAGCCCATTCAGACACGGTGGGCGCCAAACGTGGGCGGCAAACACACATTTGATTCAAGCTCGTCCAAAAGACATGTATCTCTTCCTCCATTTCCCCATTCATACACGGTGGGCGGAAAAACAAACTGTCCTCGTCCGAAATCGATGTAGGCTAATATTTTAAATAGGGGCAGATGTGTAACTTCCATCAGACGTGACACAACTGCCCTACCTGTCAGCCCCGTTCATACACCATGGGCGGCAAAACACCCTCTCCTCGCCTGAAATAGCTACCGGCAAATATTTGGGAGATGTGAGATTACCGTCCTATCCCCAACCGACGCGATGTCTGAAATTTTGAACGGGGGATAAGTTGGTAACTTTCCCCCATTTCAGAGAAGCGCGTCCCAAAGTTTGAGATACCCTCCCCTCCATTTCCCCATTCATACACCTTCGGCGGCACGACAACCTCCGCACTGCGGCCAGCCTCCTTCGTCCGCCACCCCATCCTCCACCTTGCCGGAGCCGCTACCCCTACCCCGTCATCCACTGGAAGAGATGGACGTCTCTCATCCATGGCGCTGGACCAGGATCCTTTCATCGCCTCCTCTCACTTCACCGGCGCCATCGTCCACCTTGCCGTTGCCGCTCCTACGACCGCCTCGTCCATGGCAATAGGATATATCCCCCGACCCGGCCGTCTGCCATCTAAAGTCTTCTTCCCCGCCGCCGACAGCCATCGCACCCGCAGCACCCTCAACGTATCAGCATAGGCCTACACGGCGTCGCAAGAGAGGTGGTACTCTTCCATATGTGCTTAAGTTATTGATCTCACCCGGAAAATAGATCATAATTTGTTAACTGTACTTTTCTTGTCCGTACCAAGTCGTAGTGGCTAGTTGAAAGCAAACATTGGTTGCAAAGTAGCTTTGTCCGGTTTGCACCTTCAGATCCGCCATGGCACGGGCACTATACTCGTAAAGCTTATGGTTTCCCCCCTTTATATTCACTACCATCATCGTAGGTGCTTTGTGTCGTGCTAGCACTGCTCCTCAAGACCTCAACCCAAAGCTTACATGTTGAAATACAAATCTGATATGATGCTCATATCACTAAAACAGAGAACGTTTAATTCGTCACCTAATGTTCCTATATTCGTTTCGAAAAGCATGTGCGCCACCCACTGGTCCAGCTAGTTGCACTTTCCCGATTTTTCTCTTGATGCTTAGGGTTTCCCCCTTTTATCTACTCTACTATGATCTGCGCAGGTGCTTTCTGTCGTACTAGCATTACTCCACCCTTCAAGCTAAACAACACAACACTCAAAATTCGAAAGCTTAGTTGTTCAAATATGATTGTGATATGATACTGATATTAGTTAACTGACACATTTAATTGGTTAGCTAAAGGTCCCACTTGAGTTTCCAAATGCATGTCGCGACATATTGAGAGACAGCATAATTGCATTTCTTTGTCACTTGTTGACCGTACTTTCTTGTCCATACCAAATCTTAGTTGTTATTTCAAAGCAAACATCGGTTGCTAACTACCTTTGCACGGTTTGCAGCTTCAGATCTGCCATCCCACTGCCATGGTCAACACTGTACTCATCATGCTTATGTTTTCCCCATTTTATGATGACCACAATTAGCCTACGTGGTTCTGTCGTAATAGCACTGCTCCACCCATCGAGCTAAACAAGATTAGTTGTACAAATTCATATATGATATTATTGCTGATTAGTAAAACTAAGAGATGTTTAATTCGTTAGATAAATGTTCCTACTTTAGTTTCGAAATGCATGTGAGCCACATATGGAGAGACCGGAAAGAATAGTATTTCTCTGTGCGCTCTGGTTCATCATGGGTGGCCAACCGACATTGTATTGAAAGACTTGTAATATCTTCAATATGCTTGCTCTTCTGCTCTTCTTTAATATGATACTCTTCTCTTGCGGTCGACTGTCAGGTCGAGTTGTTCTCCCTTAGTATATTTTGAATCTGTCAGGTCAGGTCGACTTGTTCTTCTTTACTATATGTTGAAGCTATCATCTGCGAAGTGTCATCACTTCTGGAGCTCTCATATTTTGAGTAGTAGGCCACATTATATTAATGCACACAACAAATTACAGCATGCATGGCATCTTCTAAAAGAATTGCAGAGATAGCACAAAGGGGTTTACAGGGAGGCAATATTGGATTAGAATCACTTCTGCATTACAAAGAAAATCTCACTTGTTTTTATGTTTTCATGCATGTCAGATATTGAATATTATCAAAATGAATATGAGAATGGGCGCACGAGAGGAATATTGCGGAACGATCCACTGGCTAACAAACTTGACATGGTGGAGGATGGCCTATCTTATTCACCCATCAAGGTGCTTGCTCTAACTTTGCAAAGTTGTATTGGTCGCACATATTTTGCATCTGACCTCTAGCATTACTTCTACTTTGTTACACCATCTGCTTAGTTTAAGCATCATATATGAGTATATGCCATACCTATCCATTTTCTGTACCTATTCCATGTGTCGTCACACTATGTTTTTCCAGTCAAGTGTTGTTCTTTCATAATAGATGTCCAAAAGGAAGAGGGTGAGTGCAGATCCTCAAGGAGTACAAACTAGGTATTTGGAAAAGGTAGTGATACCTGTTAAATCAGTTAGATCAGCAGCCACAGAAAACACAGGCCCAACTGTACCACACTTTACCCCTACTCCAGTGGCCAAACCCCTATTAGAACTGCTGGGAGCCCAGCGTCAGGTACTTTCTATGATATCAATTCAAAATTTGAACTCCTAAATTTTTGCTTGTGCCTTACCTTCTCTCTTGTATGAAAACTAAATTCAGATGAATCTCCTTGCTCAAAGGATCATATGATCTCAAAACAATAATGGGATCTGCATTGCTCTTGTCAGTACCTCTCTCCCTTTTGCCTTGTAACGTTGTACCTAATTAATTGCTATTTGATTATGTATCATCAGTCTGCACCTGAGCTTCATTATCCTCTGTTTCTTCCAATATTATTTGATCTATATTTACTCTTTGCAAAATGTAGAATAATGGCAACGCTTATAAAGAATTTTCTTTGGGGAATTTATTGAATTATCCTTCCATCAACATGGAGAAGGGCTTTGTCCAGCCCGTATTAACATGTAATGTAAGTTCATCCTTCTCAAGCCTTCAAACTTTGTTGTAGTATAGATTTGGATAGGCATCATTTCCTCCACTGATGTTTGCTTTGCTGTTTACATCTGATTGGATGTTTGCAACAACTACCAGTTTCAAATTGTAGTTGTAAAAACATGTTCCTTATGCAGAACAGATCCATTTATTTGCTTATATAATTGTGAAATCTGTTACGTATCTCCTTGTTTCTCTTTCAGACTCGTATCTCTTACACCAAGCAGAACTTTAGGGAAGATAGTGAGCCAAACCATCTTGAGGACAGCGAGATGACCCCAAGGTCCTGTCTTGATGAAGATAGTGAGTTGAAGCTACTCACCAGCAGGTGTGAGACAACCTCTGTGCAGTCGCTGCCTCAATCAGTTCGACTTCTTCAGTCTAAACTTAAAGCGGAAAGGCTTGCTTCAACCCAGCTCCGACTTGAAGTCAAAGATGCAATGAAGATGTCAGAGGACTACCGTGCGGACCATCATGCCTTAAATCTAGTGTTGATGCATCTATCGTTGACACAACTGAGGTCTACTCAGCTTCTTCAGCTGTTTGGGGGGCCCGACCTGGCCAGGCCTAGTGCCTTCTGAAGTGCTCTCAGTTTTGTATATTCTTTTGTCGGCGCGTTTATTTGCACTGGTGGCGAACTTTGATGCCCAGTGGATGTAATATGTGTGATAGTCGTGATAGCCTAGCGTAAGTTGCTTGCTTATTTATTTCCTTGTTGTCTTGTTTATTTGTTTTCCTGTAGTCATTGCAGTTCTTTTTCCGCAGTTTGCTAGTGGCTGCAATAACCTATTTTTTAAAACTAGGCCACAATAACCATGGGCTAATATTTACTGTAGTGACACTGGGCCTCCTACGGGCCGTAGAAACAGTGGGCCTTGTACGGACTGTAGAAACAGTGGGCCTTCTACGGGCCATAGAAACATTGGGCCTTCTACGGGCCATAGAAACAATGGGCCTTCTAGGGGCCGTATCATCAATGGGCCTTATACGAGCAGTATGATCGATTGGCCAAACATGGGCCAATAACAGGCCGCATTATGGCCGTAAACGGGCTAGAGTTGGAATCGTCCGTTCATGGGCCGACCATAACGGGCCATCGTTAATAGGCCGTATTTGATGACGCTATGAAAATGGCCCGAAGTATTAACGGGCCGACTGTAACCACGGGCTGAATTTGGCCCACAAGCAGAAAATGACAGTAATGGGCCGTAAGTAAACGAATGCTAGAAATGAGCCCAAGAATAAATGGGCTCTAAGAAGGCTGAAAGATAACATGGGCTGGAAACGGCCCAACGGAATAACGGGCCGTTAATGGGTATAAAGTGATACACTGTTCATTACGGGCCAGTTTCACCACAGGCCGTTAATGGGTGTAAAGTGATACACTGTTCATTACGGGCCAGTTTCACCACGGGCCGTTAATAGGCCAAGAGTTACATAGGGCCTCATATGGGCCGAAAGACGTCATGGGCCATACATGGGCCAGAAGTGAAAACGGGCTGGAATCATATTGGGTGGCCCAGATGACGCTATTGGGCCTAATTCGGATAGGGCGTAACGGGCCTTTGGTTAGCGGGCTATAAATGGGCTATATGCGAACATGCCGTTAACAGGCTTTACATGGGCCGACCCGCGACCTTTTGACCAAGTCAAACGGGCCGGCCTTTTCATAGGAATGGGCCTCTGTTGGACCATGCCACGTGTCGACGTATCATAGGCGCCTTTTATCCAATGAGTGGATGACATCTGTCCCAACGATGACACGTGTTTCCTCCAGCCAATGATGATTTTACACGTGGAAAATCCCCATTGGTCGGGGCTGTAACGGGTTATCGGATCCAAAACCCAACCCGATAGCTTAATGGCGTTCCGTTACGGTGGATGCCACGTGTCGGTCACCCTTGACGAAAGCACTTCTGTGACGCGGGATTTATCATCATGGAAGTGGACACTTCTGTGGTGATAATTTTGGTAATGTCATGGAACACTTCTACGACAGCACAGGTATGACTATCTTGATTCTGTCATAAAATCGTCATGGATGTACATGCATGACAGAAAATGCGACCTACTGTGACAAACACGTATCATCACGGAAGTGTATTTTTTTTTGTAATGCCTCCACCATAATCCACCTCGGTCATATCACCGTAGTGCTTAGGCGAAGCCCTGCGCCGGTAGCTTCATCATCACCATCATCACGCCGTCATGCTGACGAAATTCTCCCTCGACACTCAGCTGGATCTGGAGTTCGCGGGATGTCACCGAGCTGAACGTGTGCAGATCGCGGAGGTGCCGTACCTTCGGTGCTAGGATCGGTCAGATCACGAAGACGTACGACTACATCAACCGTGTTGTCATAATGCTTCCGCTTACGGTCTACGAGGGTACGTGGACAACACTCTTCCCCTCTCGTTGCTATGCATCACCTAGATAGATCTTGCATGTGCGTAGGAAATTGTTTGAAATTACTTCGTTCCCCAACAGATGTGTGCCTTGCTATTAGTTTAGCAGGGACGTACCAAAGTAATCCAAGAGTGGATCACTGGACAGCGGTCAAGAACATCCTAAAATACGTGAAAAGGACTAAGGATATGTTGCTCGTTTATGGAGGTGACAAAGAGCTCGTCGTAAATGGTTACGTCGATGCAAGCTTTGACACTGATCCAGATGACTCTAAGTCACAAATTGGATATGTATTTTTATTAAATGGTGGAGCTGTCAGTTGGTGCAGTTCTAAGCAAAGAGACGTGGCGGGATCTACATGTGAAGCGGAATACATAGTTGCTTCGGAAGCAGCAAATGAAGGAGTCTGGATGAAGGATTTCATATCCGATCTAGGTGTCATACCTAGTGCATCGAGTCCAATGAAAATCTTTTGTGACAATACTAGTGCAATTGCCTTGGCAAAGGAATCCAGATTTCACAAGAGAACCAAGCACATCAAGAGACACTTCAATTCTATCCGCGATCAAGTCAAGGAGGGAGACATAGAGATTTGCAAGATACATACAGATCTGAATGTTGCAGACCCATTGACTAAGCCTCTCTCACGAGCAAAACATGATCAGCACCAAGACTCCATGGGTGTTAGAATGATTACAATGTAATCTAGATTATTGACTCTAGTGCAAGTGGGAGACTGAAGGAAATATGCCCTAGAGGCAATAATAAAGTTGTTATTTATATTTCCTTATAAATGTTTATTATTCATGCTAGAATTGTATTAAACGGAAACTTATTACATGTGCGAATACATAGACAAACAGAGTGTCACTAGTATGCCTCTACTTGACTAGCTCATTAATCAAAGATGGTTAAGTTTCCTAGCCATAGACATGAGTTGTCATTTGATGAACGGGATCACATCATTAGAGAATGATGTGATTGACTTGACCCATCCGTTATCTTAGCATTATGATCGTTTAGTTTATTGCTATTGCTTTCTCCATAACTTATACATGTTCCTATGACTATGAGATTAGGCAAGTCCCGAATACCGGAGGAACACTTAGTGTGCTATCAAACGTCACAACATAACTGGGTGATTATAAAGATGCTCTACAGGTGTCTCTGATGGTTTTTATTGAGTTGGCATAAATCGAGATTAGGATTTGTCACTCCAATTGTCGGAGAGGTATCTCTGGGCCCTCTCGGTAATGCACATCACTATAAGCCTTGCAAGCAATGTGACTAATGAGTTAGTCACGGGATGATGCATTACGGAACGAGTAAAGAGACTTGCCGGTAACGAGATTGAACTAGGTATGATGATACCGACGATCGAATCTCGGGCAAGTAACATACCGATGACAAAGGGAACAACATATGTTGTTGTGTAGTTTGACCGATAAAGATCTTCCTAGAATACGTAGGAACCAATATGAGCATTCAGGTTCCGTTATTGGTTATTGACTGGAGATGTGTCTCGGTCATGTCTACATAGTTCTCGAACCCGTAGGGTCCGCACGCTTAACGTTCGATGACGATATGTATTATGAGTTATGTGATTTGATGTACCGAAGGTTGTTCGGAGCCCCGGATGAGATCACAGAAATGACGAGGAGTCTCGAAATGGTTGAGACATAAAGATTCATATATTGGAAGGTTACATCCGGACACCGGAATGGTTCGGGTCATTTCGGAGTATCAGGGGTTACCGGAACCCCCCTGGGAAGTTATTGGGCCTTATGGGCCTAGTGGTGGAAGAGAGGAGGCAGGCCAAGAGGTGGCGTGCGCCCCCCCTAGCCCAAACCAAATTGGACTAGGGCTAGGGGGGCCGGCCCCCCTTTCCTTCTCTTCTTCCTCTCCTTCCTTCTTCTCCTACTTGGACTAGGCAAGGGGGAAACCTCCTCCTACTAGGAGTAGGAATCCCCCCGTTGGGCGCGCCCCTTGAGGCCGACCCTCCTCCTCCTCCCCTCCTTTATATACGGGGGAGGGGGCACCCCATAGACACACAAGTTGATCTTTAGCCCTGTGCGGTGCCCCCTCCACAGTTTTACACCTCGGTCATATTGTCGTAGTGCTTAGGCGAAGCGCTGCGTCGATAACTTCATCATTACCGTCAACACGCCGTTGTGCTGACGGAACTCACCCTCGACCTTAGCTGGATCAAGAGTACGAGGGACATCACCGAGCTGAACGTGTGCAAATCACGAAGGTGCCATGCGTTCGGTACTTGATCGGTTGGATCGCGAAGACGTTCGACTACATCAACCGCGTTACTAAACGCTTCCGCTTTCGGTCTACGAGGGTACGTAGACACACTCTTCACTCTCGTTGCTATGCATCTCCTAGATAGATCTTGCGTGATCATAGGAATTTTTTTCAAATACTACGTTCCTCAACAGATTGTTCCTGTGTGGAACCGATGCTTGTTACCTTTGAGGACTGTGCATCCTCCAGACGGTAAGGCGTCATGGTCTAGAGCATCCAAGAGGAAATTGTGGATTGCCGAGCGACCGAGTCTGTGAAGGTTTGGAAGTCACCTAAAGACTTACCACGAGTGATTGGGCGAGGTCTATGTGACCTTAGCTCAAGAAGAATATGGTAAGGACTGTGTGTCCTCAGATTTAAATACCTAGCCGCTCCAACCAGACGTACGACCGTCACATCAGTTGGAACTGGTCTACCAAATCATTGTCTTCACCGAGCTAACTGGTTCTATTTCCTCAACCCCTTCATTTCCTTATTTTGTGTTGTTGTACTTGATCGTTACTGTTTGAAGACTTTGACTGAAGACTTTCTCAATTTCCTCAGTTTAAATTCTTCAATCAGTTTGTCTTCAGCCTGCTTATCCTGTGTTTACGCTTCTTGTACTCTGTGCTTGTTTTTATTTCATCATGATGACTATGCTACTACTCTATTATGCTTGCATCTGACTACTTATTCCGCTGCTAAGTAGTTCGTTGCTTAGGAATTTCCTCACCCTGAAATTCCCTAGTGACGAATTTGTAAAAATCGCCTATTCACCCCCTCTAGTCGATATAACGCACTTTCAAAGGGTAAGTGCAATAAGGATATCACAAAGGAGAACATTAGTGGAAGGATGATGACTTTGGATCATCACTATGAGGTCGTAAGCAAAATCCTTTTCTCAAAGTGGTTTTGGTTGGTATTGGACCAATAATAGGCTATCAATGGATAGTGATGATGTTTGGGCTAAATATGTGGAGGTAACCAAGACATATTCTTTATATAGTTTGCATATGTAGAATAACAAGGCATCAACTTTACTATTGGCTTGTGTTTATTGTGCAGGCTAACAAGACATGCAAGGAGATAAAGTCTTACAAGAACAAAGTAATCAAGAACTGCGAGTCCATTTGCATCATATATCAAAAGATCATGCTAATGGTGAGGGTGCGAAGACAAGTGTTGAGATTGCTGCAGAGCCATTAGAAGAACCGATCGAAGTCTCTACAGAAGTAGCGCCGAAGAGGCAGCGAACAGGTGATGCTATTCTTTGCATGCTTGGAGATATGAAGAAGGACTTAGTTGATGCTTTCAAGACAACTGAGTCCATTCCATTACCAAAAGTTATCACTCCCGCTGAAAATACTTGATGCACTTAAGTTGATACCTGATTTAGCCAAACAAAACATGCTTCGATGTTATGGGAAATTGGTACTCAATGATCGACTGTTTCAACTCTAAGGAGCTGCCCATCACCATGAGAAAGACATGGCTGCTAATGTTGTCTTGAAGACTAATGCTTTCCTGATATGTGTGTGTTCTTTTATGTTTTGTTGAACTTCGAACTATCTATTATATGTCCTATTGTAACCTGGAACTATATATGAACTACCGCCACGCACTATTTATGTCAAGCATTTGGACCTATCTATTTAAATCATTGTGATTTATGTCATGTACGAGAGTACGCGTTGTTTATTTTGTTTTGAGTTTTGTGTTATGGTATTGTAAGAAAATATTGTTTTCATTATATGACCATTTGCGTTTTCCTGATGCATTTCTAGAATATTTATTTATTTTCATTGTTATATATTTATTTATTGTCAGACTTCATTTTTGAGTCATGTGGAACAAGGTAGAATCTGGTAATGTAGCTATGCAATTCCGGAGTTTGTCATCCAAACAAGATTTGATATTGAAATCTAGAGGCATTTCAATGGTCAATTCACTGGACAACCAAATAGCTGAATTCATATTCGTGCCATTTCAATTTCCTCACTAATTTAGAATTGAGACCAATTCAATACGGCGCTCTCCAATGTAGACATCCAAACAAAGCGTGTGTTTTCTTTATCGTATATGCTAGCGGTGTGCTGCTATGTATCCGCCTTCAGGCATGTATCTTTTTTACTTTACTTTGTTGCTCGCTGAACATTATGTCACTCTGGCGGACATGATTAGTAAGGCCTCAGTTTAAGGCCGGGTAAGCGCCTCCTTTTTAAAAAAATCTCTATAATTTGCCACATTTTTAATATAGAAAAGCTAGTATTTTTTTTTGGTATAGGGAGGAAAACTACTCCGCTGACACAGCCTGGACCGAATAGACCAGCCACCACCGCTCACTCCCCACTCTCTCCTCCTACTCGTCGGCGGCAATGGCCAAGGGCGGCGGTTGCCTTTCCAAGAGCCAGCGCCTCTCACCCCCGCTGGGCCCGCACCGACGCGAATTTCATCCCTGCCCCCGCCGCACCGGCGCCGCGCCCGGTCCGCATCTACGTCGTCTTCTACACCATGTAGGGCCACGTCGGCGCCTCGCGCGCCGTGCAGTCCGGGATGGGCTCCATCCCCGATGCCCCCGGGATCGCGTTCCGCGCCGCGGAGACCCGGCCCACCCCGTGCTCGCCCGGATGGCGCTGACGGACGCCGGTGAGATGAATATGGGGGAACCCCCGCGGTGGACCACGACGGCTTCTTCTTCGCCACCGAGCTCCAGGCCATCTTCCGCTGCGCCGCTGCCACCCTCGCTGCCGCGGGCCTCGATACAGGTTCCCTCCCTCCGCGCCCCCAGCCCCTGATCTCCCCTGAGTGAGTCCCCTCCGTCATCGCCCCTCTTTTGGGACCGTGGTGCACTTGCCGGTGAAGTTTGATATCTAAAGACATACATAATCACGGGTTTGAGCTAAAGCTAAATTGCAACTCAAAGGCTCCTGTATGTATACGGTTAGGATGTGGCCTAAATCTGGGATATAATCATAACTAACTCTTAGGTACACTGTTAGGATCAAGCTTTTGGCATAAATTTAAATTAGGGGCTAATTTAACAAGCAAAAAAGTCTCTTGTGGTTTACTACATTCGCCCAATGCTTTGTCCAAATGAGCCGTTCATAGAAGAAATAACTGGATGCACAATTTCTGCCATTTTGCATGCTGCTTATGTAATGATGTGATAAAAGAGATAAGTCTAGCTTTTCCAGGAAATTAGCTAAGATAGAAGAATTAACATTATTGTCGATTTCATATGATGACGTGAAGTGGTGACCTGACTGAAAACATAAAAACACACAAACTACTGCTCTGCTATTGGTATTCGGAAGAAAATTTTGGCATCCGAGAATTCAATTACTCAAGGCATTAACATATTCTTGCTGAATTTCTCAGGGGATTCTGCCGAATTATTTCAGCTCAGAGTGGTCATTTGCTTAGATTGATTTACAAGTCTTACATCTTAACTTTTGGTGCTCAGAACATTGTACTGATCCTTGATGGCAGGTACTCAGCAGTTACCTTTAAGAACATTGTACTTATGCATCTCTATTTCAAACTCGTCGGGGCCGAATTTTGCGACCATGGCGGTGGTGAAAGCCTCCCTTGTGGGTGTGCGGTGCTGCTGGCGATACGCTTGTGCGCCACATGGTCACCCAGTGGCTGATCGGCACGCTGTACAACTCGAAATAGGCCACACACCGATCAATCCAGAGCTTGGGTGCTACGCCGGTGAACCTTGGGAAGTCGTGCTTGGGGGGCTTGACGTAGTGGTCCTCCACTAGCGGTGCGGGCGGGTAGGCTGGCGGTTGCCCGTGTGGAGAGGAACGCATCATCGGGGGCACCTCCGTGAGCGTGACGGTGGGTCTTGTAGGAAACAACGGCGGCCTGTCGTTGACCAGCCGCGCAAATCGGTCGAATCCGTTGGATCCACGCGGCTCGCGTGTGAGTCCCCCCAAACCCCCCTGTGTTACTGAAGTAAAGCATTCGTAGGCACTGAAGTAAAAGGTGTTGGTGAACGTTGCAGAAAACAAAAATTTTCCTACGGTTTCACCAAGATCCATCTATGAGTTCATCTAGCAACGAGTGATCGGATCCATCTACATACCTTTGTAGATCGCGAGCGGAAGCGTTCAAAGAACGGGGATGAGGGAGTCGTACTCGACGTGATCCAAATTACCGGAGATCCTAGCGCCGAACAGACGGCACCTCCGCGTTCAACACACGTACGGTCAGCGAGACGTCTCCTTCTTCTTGATCCAGCAAGGGGAAGGAGAGGTTGAGGAAGATGGCTCCAGCAGCAGCACGACGACGTGGTGGTGATGGAGCTGCAGTACTCCGGCAGGGCTTCGCCAAGCTCTACGGAGGAGGAGGAGGTGTTGGGGAGGAAGAGGGAGGCACCAAAGGCAAAGGTAAGAGGTCCTCCATCCCCCCACTATATATAGGGGGGCCTAGGGGGGGCGGCGGCCAAGGGGTGGGGGGCTTGCCCCCCAAGCAAGGGGCGCCCCCTTTTTAGGGTTTCCCCCACCCTAGGCGCATGGGCCCTAGGGGAAGTGGCGCCCCAGCCCACTTTGGGCTGGCTCCCTTCCCACTTCAGCCCATGGGACCCTCCGGGATAGGTGGCCCCACCCGATGGACATCGGGACCCTTCCGGTGGTCCCGGTACAATACCGGTGACCCCGAAACTTGTCCCGATGGCCGAAATAGCACTTCCTATATATAATTCTTTACCTCCGGACCATTCCGGAACTCCTCGTGACGTCCGGGATCTCATCCGGGACTCCGAACAACATTCGGGTTACTGCATATACATATCCCTACAACCCTAGCGTCACCGAACCTTAAGTGTGTAGACCCTATGGGTTCGGGAGACATGTAGACATGACTGAGATTGCTCTCCGGTCAATAACCAACAGCGGGATCTGGATACCCATGTTGGCTCCCACATGCTCCTCGATGATCTCATCGGATGAACCACGATGTCGAGGATTCAAGCAACCCCGTATACAATTCTCTTTGTCAATCGGTATGCTACTTGCCCGAGATTCGATCGTCGGTATCCCAATACCTTGTTCAATCTCGTTACCGGCAAGTCACTTTACTCGTACCGTAATGCATGATCCCGTGACCAGACACTTGGTCACTTTGAGCTCATAATGATGATGCATTACCGAGTGGGCCCAGTGATACCTCTCCGTCATACGGAGTGACAAATCCCAGTCTTGATCCGTGTCAACCCAACAGACACTTTCGGAGATACCCGTAGTATACCTTTATAGTCACCCAGTTACGTTGTGACGTTTGGTACACCCAAAGCACTCCTACGGTATCCAGAAGTTACACGATCTCATGGTCTAAGGAAAGGATACTTGACATTGGAAAAACTCTAGCAAACGAACTATACGATCTTATGCTATGTTTAGGATTGGGTCTTGTCCATCACATCATTCTCCTAATGATGTGATATCATTATTAATGACATCCAATGTCCATAGTCAGGAAACCATGACTATCTGTTGATCAACGAGCTAGTCAACTAGAGTCTTACTAGGGACATGTTGGAGTCTATTATTCACACATGTATTACGATTTCCGGATAACACAATTATAGCATGAATAAAAACAATTATCATGAACAAGGAAATATAATAATAATGCTTTTATTTTTGCCTCTAGGTCATATTTCCAACAGTCTCCCACTTGCACTAGAGTCAATAATCTAGTTACATTGTGATGAATCGAACACCCATGGAATTCTGGTGTTGATCATGTTTTGCTCTAGGGAGAGGTTTAGTCAACGGATCTGCTACATTCAGGTCCGTATGTACTTTACAAATATCTATGTCTCCATCTTGAACATTTTCACGAATGAAGTTGAAGCGACGCTTGATGTGCCTGGTCTTCTTGTGAAACCTGGGCTCGTTGGCAAGTGCAATAGCTCCAGTGTTATCACAGAAGAGTTTGATTGGCCCCGACGCATTGGGTATGACTCCTAGGTCGGTGATGAACTCCTTCACCCAAATTGCTTCATGCGCTGCCTCCGAAGCTGCCATGTATTCCGCTTCACATGTAGATCCCGCCACGACGCTCTGCTTACAACTTCACCAGCTTACTGCCCCACCATTCAAAATATACACGTATCCGGTTTGTGACTTGGAGTCATCCAGATCTGTGTCGAAGCTAGCATCGACGTAACCCTTTACGACGAGCTCTTCGTCACCTTCATAAATGAGAAACATTTCCTTAGTCCTTTCCAGGTACTTCAGGGTATTCTTGACCGCTGTCCAGTGTTCCTTGCCGGGATTACTTTGGTACCTTCCTACCAAACTTACGGCAAGGTTTACATCAGGTCTGGTACACAGCATGGCATACATAATAGAACCTATGGCTGAGGCATAGGGGATGACACTCATCTCTTCTATATCTTCTGCCGTGGTCGGACATTGAGCTGAGCTCAATTTCACACCTTGTAACACAGGGAAGAACCCCTTCTTAGACTGATCCATATTGAATTTCTTCAATATCTTATCAAGGTATGTGCTTTGTGAAAGACCTATGAGGTGTCTTGATCTATCTCTATAGATCTTGATGCCTAATATATATGCAGCTTCTCCAAGGTCCTTCATTGAAAAACTCTTATTCAAGTAGGCCTTAATGCTGTCCAAGAGTTCTATATCATTTTCCATCAAAAGTATGTCATCTACATATAATATGAGAAATGCTACAGAGCTCCCACTCACTTTCTTGTAAACGCAGGCTTCTCCATAAGTCTGTGTATACCCAAACGCTTTGATCATCTCATCAAAGCGAATGTTCCAACTCCGAGATGCTTGCGCCAGCCCATAAATCGAGCGTTGGAGCTTGCACACCTTGTCAGCATTCTTAGGATCGACAAAACCTTCCGGCTGCATCATATACAATTCTTCCTTAAGGAAACCATTAAGGAATGCCGTTTTGACGTCCATTTGCCATATCTCATAATCATAGAATGCGGCAATTAACATGATTCAGACGGACTTTAGCTTCGCTACCGGTGAGAAAGTCTCATCGTAGTCAACCCCTTGAACTTGTCGATAACCCTTAGCGACAAGCCGAGCTTTATAGATGGTCACAATACCATCTGCATCTGTCTTCTTCTTAAAGATCCATTTATTTTCTATGACTCGCCTCTCAACGGGCAAGTCAGTCAAAGTCCATACTTCGTTTTCATACATGGATCCTATCTCAGATTTCATGCCTTCTAGCCATTTGTCGGAATCCGGGCCCGCCATCGCTTCTTCATAGTTCGAAGGTTAACCGTTGTCTAACAACATGATTTCCAAGACAGGGTTGCTGTACCACTCTGGTGCGGAACGTGTCCTCGTGGACCTACGAAGTTCAGTAGCAACTTGATCTGAAGTTTCATGATCATCATCATTAACTTCCTCTCTAGTCGGTGCAGGCACCTCAGGAACATTTTCTTGAGTTGCGCCATTTTCCGGTTCAAGAGATAATACTTCATCAAGTTCTACTTTCCTCCCACTTACTTCTTTCGAGAGAAACTCTTTCTCTAGAAAGGATTCATTCTTGGCAACAAAGATCTTGCCTTCGGATCTGAGGTAGAAGGTATACCCAATAGTTTTTTTAGGGTATCCTATGAAGACGCATTTTTCCGACTTGGGTTCGAGCTTTTCAGGTTGATGTTTCTTGACATAAGCATCGCATCCCCAAACTTTTAGAAACGACAGCTTAGGTTTCTTCCCAAACCATAATTCATACGGTGTCGTCTCAATGGATTTCGACGGAGCCCTATTTAAAGTGAATGCGGCAGTCTCTAAAGCATAGCCCCAAAAAGATAGCGGTAAATCGGTAAGAGACATCATAGATCACACCATATCTAATAGAGTGTGATTATGACATTCAGACACACCATTACGCTGAGGTGTTTCAGGCGGCGTGAGTTGTAAAACTATTCCACATTTTCTTAAGTGTGTGCCAAATTCGTGACTCAAGTATTCTCCTCCACGATCTGATCGCAAAAACTTGATTTTTCTGTCACGTTGATTCTCAACCTCACTCTGAAATTCCTTGAACTTTTTAAAGGTTTCAGACTTGTGTTTCATTAAGTAGACATACCCATATCTACTCAAGTCATCAGTGAGGGTGAGAACATAACGATAGCCACCGCGAGCCTCAACGCTCATTGGACCGCAGACATCAGTATGTATGATTTCCAATAAGTTGGTTGCTCGCTCCATTGTTCCTGAGAACGGAGTCTTGGTCATTTTACCCATGAGACATGGTTCACACGTGTCAAATGATTCATAATCAAGAGACTCTAAAAGTCCATCTGCACGGAGCTTCTTCATGCGTTTGACACCTATCTGACCAAGGCGGCAGTGCCACAAGTATGTGGGACTATCATTATCAACTTTACATCTTTTGGTATTCACACTATGAACATGTGTAGCATTACGCTCGAGATTCATTAAGAATAAACCATTCACCATCGGAGCATGACCATAAAACATATCTCTCATATAAATAGAACAACCATTATTCTCGGATTTAAATGAGTAGCCATCTCGAATTAAACGAGATCCCGATACAATGTTCATGCTCAAAGCTGGCACTAAATAACAATTATTGAGGTTTAAAACTAATCCCGTAGGTAAATGTAGAGGTAGCGTGCCGACGGCGATCACATCGACCTTGGAACCATTCCCGACGCGCATTGTCACCTCGTCCTTCGCCAGTCTCCGCTTATTCCGCAGCTCCTGCTTTGAGTTACAAATGTGAGCAACTGCACCGGTATCAAATACCCAAGAGCTACTACGAGTACTGGTAAGGTACACATCAATTACATGTATATCACATATACCTTTTGTTTTGCCGGCCTTCTTGTCCGCTAAGTATTTGGGGCAGTTCCGCTTCCAGTGACCACTTTCCTTACAATAAAAGCACTCAGTCTCGGGTTTGGGTCCATTCTTTGGCTTCTTCCCGGTAGCTTGCTTACCGAGCGCAGCAACTCCCTTGCCATCCTTCTTGAAGTTCTTCTTACCCTTGCCTTTCTTGAACTTAGTGGTTTTATTTACCATCAATACTTGATGTTCCTTTTTGACTTCTACCTCTACTGATTTCAGCATTGCAAATAATTCAGGAATGGTCTTTTCCATCCCCTGCATATTGAAGTTCATCACAAAGCTCTTGTAGCTTGGTGGAAGCGACTGAAGGATTCTGTCAATGACTGCGTCATCCGGGAGATTAACTCCCAGCTGAGTCAAGCGGTTATGTAACCCAGACATTGTGAGTATGTGCTCACTGACAGAACTATTTTCCTTCATCTTACAGCTGAAAAACTTGTTGGAGACTTCATATCTCTCGACCCGGGCATGAGCTTGGAAAACCATTTTCAGCTCTTCGAACATCTCATATGCTCCATGTCTATCAAAACGTTTTTGGAGCCCCGGTTCTAAGCTGTAAAGCATGCCGCACTGGACGAGGGAGTAATCATCAGCACGTGTCTGTCAAGAGTTCATAACGTCTTGGTTCTGTGGGACGGGTGCGTCACCTAGCGGTGCTTGTAGGACATAATCTTTCTTGGCAGCTATGAGGATGATCCTCAGGTTCCGGACCCAGTCCGTATAGTTGCTGCCATCGTCTTTCAGCTTGGTTTTCTCTAGGCTCGTCAAGTCAACCTAAGTGTTTGCATGTGTAAATCTGTCTTACACCCGTTGTATGTGAACGTTGGAATCTATCACACCCGATCATCACGTGGTGCTTCGAAACAACGAACTATCGCAACGGTGCACAATTAGGGGGAACACTTTCTTGAAATTATTATGAGGGATCATCTTATTTACTACCGTCGTTCTAAGTAAACAAGATGTACAAAACATGATAAACATCACATGCAATCAAATAATAATAGTGACATGATATGGCCAATATCACATAGCTCCTTTGATCTCCATCTTGGGGCTCCATGATCATCTTGTCACCGGCATGACACCATGATCTCCATCATCATGATCTCCATCATCGTGTCTCCATGAAGTTGCGCGCCAACTATTACTTCTACTACTATGGCTAACACGTTTAGCAATAAAGTAAAGTAATTTACATGGCGTTTCTCAATGACACGCAGGTCATACAAAAATAAAGACAACTCCTATGGCTCCTGCCGGTTGTCATACTCATCGACATGCAAGTCGTGATTCCTATTACAAGAACATGATCTCATACATCACATATATATCATTCATCATTCATCACAACTTTGGCCATATCACATCACAGAACACTTGCTGCAAAAACAAGTTAGACGTCCTCTAATTGTTGTTGCAAGTTTTACGTGGATGCAATAGGGTTCTAGCAAGAACGTTTTCTTACCTACGTGAAAGCCACAACGTGATTTGTCAACTTCTATTTACCCTTCATAAGGACCCTTTTCATCGAATCCGCTCCAACTAAAGTGGGAGAGACAGACACCCGCCAGCCACCTTATGCAACTAGTGCATGTTAGTCGGTGGAACCGGTCTCACGTAAGCGTACGTGTAAGGTTGGTCCAGGTCGCTTCATCCCACAATACCGCTGAAGCAAGATAAGACTAGTAGAGGCAAGAAAGTTGACAGCATCTACGCCCACAACAAATTGTGTTCTACTCGTGCAAAGAGAACTACGCATAGACCTAGCTCATGATGCCACTGTTGGTGAACGTTGCAGAAAACAAAAAATTTCCTACGGTTTCACCAAGATCCATCTATGAGTTCATCTAGCAACGAGTGATCGGATCCATCTACATACCTTTGTAGATCGCGAGCGGAAGCGTTCAAAGAACGGGGATGAGGGAGTCGTACTCGACGTGATCCAAATCACCGGAGATCCTAGCGCCGAACGGACGGCACCTCCGCGTTCAACACACGTACGGTCAGTGTGACGTCTCCTTCTTCTTGATCCAGCAAGGGGGAAGGAGAGGTTGAGGAAGATGGCTCCAGCAGCAGCACGACGGCGTGGTGGTGATGGAGCTGCAGTACTCTGGCAGGACTTTGCCAAGCTCTATGGAGGAGGAGGAGGTGTTGGAGAGGGAGAGGGAGGCACCAAAGGCAAAGGTAAGAGGTCCTCCATCCCCCCACTATATATAGGAGGGCCTAGGGGGGGCGCCGGCCCTAGGAGATGCAATCTCCTAGGGGGCGGTGTTGGGGAACGTAGCATAAATTCAAAATTTTCCTACGTATCACCAAGATCTATCTATGGAGAAACCAGCAATGAGGGGAAGGAGAGTGCATCTACATACCCTTGTAGATCGCTAAGCGGAAGCATTCAAGTGAACGGGGTTGATGGAGTCGTAGTCGTCGTGATTCAAATCACCGATGATCCTAGTGCCGAACGGACGGCACCTCCGCGTTCAACACACGTACGGCCCGGTGACGTCTCCCATGCCTTGATCCAGTAAGGAGAGAGGGAGAGGTTGATTAAGATCCAGCAGCACGACGGCGTGGTGGTGGATGCAGGGCGTCACAGTAGCAGGGCTTCGCCTATACTACGAGAGAGAGACGTAACGGGGAGAGAGGGAGGCGCCAGGGGCTGGTGTGTCAAGTCCCTCCTTTCCCCCACTATATATAGGAGGGCCAAGGGGGGGTGGTGCGCCAGCCTAGGAGATCCAATCTCCTAGGTGCGGCGGCCAAGGGGAGGTTTCCCTCCCCCCCAAGGCACCTAGAGGTGCCTTCCACCATTGGGACTCTTCCCTTAAGTGGAACCCTAGGCGCATGGGCTTTTGGGGCTGGTGCCCTTGGCCCATGCAGGCCAAGGCGCACCCCCTACAGTCCATGTGGCCCCCCGGGACAGGTGGCCCCACCCGATGGACCCCCGGGACCCCTCCGGTGGTCCCGGTACAATACCGATAACCCCGAAACTTGTCCCGATGGCCGAAACAGCACTTCCTATATATAATTCTTTACCTCCGGACCATTCCGGAACTCCTCATGACGTCCGGGATCTCATCCGGGACTCCGAACAATATTCGGGTTACTGCATACACATATCTTCATAACCCTAGCGTCACCGAACCTTAAGTGTGTAGACCCAACGGGTTCGGGAGACATGCAGACATGACCGAGACGTTCTCCGGTCAATAACCAACAGCGGGATCTGGATACCCATGATGGCTCCCACATGTTCCACGATGATCTCATCGGATGAACCACGATGTCAAGGACTTAAGCAATCCCGTATACAATTCCCTTTGTCTATCGGTATGTTACTTGCCCGAGATTCGATCGTCGGTATCCAATACCTAGTTCAATCTCGTTACCAGCAAGTCTCTTTACTCGTTCCGTAACACATCATCCTGTGATCAACTACTTGATCATACTGTGCACATTATGATGATGTCCTACCGAGTGGGCCCAGAGATACCTCTCCGTTTACACGGAGTGACAAATCCCAGTCTCGATTCGTGCCAACCCAACAGACACTTTCGGAGATACCTGTAATGTACCTTTATAGCCACCCAGTTACGTTGTGACGTTTGGCACACCCAAAGCATTCCTACGGTATCCGGGAGTTGCACAATCTCATGGTCTAAGGAAATGATACTTGACATTAGAAAAGCTTCAGCATACGAACTACACGATCTAGTGCTATGCTTAGGATTGGGTCTTGTCCATCACATCATTCTCCTAATGATGTGATCCCGTTATCAACGACATCCAATATCCATGGTCAGGAAACCGTAACCATCTATTGATCAACGAGCTAGTCAACTAGAGGCTTACTAGGAACATGGTGTTGTCTATGTATCCACACATGTATCTGAGTTTCCTATCAATACAATTCTAGCATGGATAATAAACGATTATCATGAACAAGGAAATATAATAATAACTAATTTATTATTGCCTCTAGGGCATATTTCCAACAGTCTCCCACTTGCACTAGAGTCAATAATCCAGTTCACATCGATATGTGATTAACACTCAAGGTCACATCCCCATGTGACTAACACCCAAAGAGTTTACTAGAGTCAATAATCTAGTTCACATTTACCATGTGATTAACACTCGATGAGTTCTGGGTTTGATCATGTTTTGCTTGTGAGAGAGGTTTTAGTCAACGGGTCTGAATCTTTCAGATCCGTATGTACTTCACAAATCTCTATGTCATCTCCTAGATGCAGCTACCACATTCTATTTGGAGCTATTCCAAATAACTGTTCTACTATACGAATCCAGTTTACTACTCAGAATAATCTGGATTAGTGTCAAAGTTTGCATCGGCGTAACCCTTTACGACGAACTCTTTTACCACCTCCATAATCGAGAAAATTCCTTAGTCCACTAGTTACTAAGGATAACTTTGACCACTGTCCTGTGATCCGTTCTTGGATCACTCTTGTACCCCTTGACTGACTCATGGCAAGGCACACTTCAGGTGCGGCACACAGCATAGCATACTGTAGAGCCTATGTCTTAAGCATAGGGGACGACCTTCGTCTTTTCTCTCTATTCTGCCGTGGTCGAGCTTTAAGTCTTAACTTCATACCTTACAACTTAGGCAAGAACTCCTTCTTTGACCGATCCATCTTGAACAACTTCAAGATCATGTCAAGGTATGTGCTCATTTGAAAGTACCATTAAGCGTTTTGATCTATCCTTATAGATCTTGATGCTCAATGCTCAAGTAGCTTAATCCAGGTTTTCCATTGAAAACACTTTCCAAATAACCCTACATGCTTTCTAGAAATTCTACATCATTTCTGATCAACAACATATATTCATCAGAAATTCTATAGTGCCCCCACTCACTTCTTTGGAAATACAAGTTTCTCATAAACTTTGTATACACCCAAAATCTTTGATCATCTCATCAAAGCATACATTCCAACTCCGAGATGCCTACTCCAGTCCTTAGAAGGATTGCTGGAGCTTTCCATACTTATTAGCATCTTTCAGGATTGTCAAAACCTTCCGGTTATATCACATACAACCTTTCCTCAAGAAAATCGTCGAGGAAACAATGTTTTGACATCCTATCTGCAAGATTTCATAAATAATGCAGTAATCGCTAATATAATTCCAACAGACTCTTAGCATCGCTACGAGTGAGAAAGTCTCATCGTAGTCAACTCCTTGAACTTGTCGGAAAACATCTTAACGACAAGTCGAGCTTTCTTAATGGTGATACTTACCATCATTGTCCGTCTTCCTTTTAAAATCCATCTGTACTCAACAGCCTTACGACCATCAAGTAGTTCTTCCAAAGTCTACACTTTGTTTTCATACATGGATCCTCTCTCGGATTTTATGGCCTCGAGCCATTTATCGGAATCTGGGCCCACCATCGCTTCTCCATAGCTCGTAGGTTCATTGTTGTCTAGCAACATGACTTCCAAGACAGGATTACGTACCACTCTGAAGTAGTACGCATCCTTGTCATCCCACGAGGTTTGGTAGTGACTTGATCTGAAGTTTCATGATCACTATCATAAGCTTCCACTTCAATTGGTATAGGTGCCACAGGAACAACTTCATGTGCCCTGCCACACACTAGTTGAAGAGACGGTTCAATAACCTCATCAAGTCTCCACCATCCTCCTACTCAATTCTTTCGAGAGAAACTTTTCCTCGAGAAAGGACCTGATTCTAGAAACAATCCCTTATCGCTTTCGGATCTGAGACAGGAGGTATACCCAACTGTTTTGGGTGTCCTATGAAGATGCATTTATCCGCTTTGGGTTCGAGCTTATCAGCCTGAAACTTTTTCACATAAGCGTCGCAGCCCCAAACTTTTAAGAAATGACAGCTTAGGTTTCTCTAAACCATAGTTCATACGGTGTCATCTCATCGGAATTACGTGGTGCCCTATTTAAAGTGAATGTGGTTGTCTCTAATGCCTAACCCATAAACTATCGTGGTAATTCGATAAGAGACATCATGGTATGCATCATATCCAATAGGGTGCAGTTATGATGTTCGGACACACCATCACACTATGGTGTTCCAGGCTGTATTAGTTGTGAAACAATTTCCACAATGTCTTAATTCTGTGCCAAACTCGTAATTCAGATATTCATCTCTGTGATCATATCACAGATATTTTATCCTCTTGTCACGACGATCTTTCAACTTCACCCTGAAATTACTTGAACCTTTCAATAATCTACACTCGTGATTCATCAAGTAAATATACTCAACATCTACTCGAATCATCTGTGAAGTAAGAACATAACGATATCCACTACATGCCTCAGCACTTATTGGACTGCACACATCAAAATGTATTACTTCCAACAAGTTGCTTTCTAGTTCCATTTTACTGAAAACGAGGCTTTCAGTCATCTTGCCCATGTGGTATGATTTGCATGTCTCAAGTGATTCAGAATCAAGTGAGTCCAAACGGTCCATTTGCATGGAGTTTCTTCATGCATATACACCAATAGACATGGTTCGCATGTCTCAAACCTTTCAAAAACGAGCGAGCCCAAAGATCCATCAACATGGAGCTTCTTCATGCGTTTTATACCGATATGACTTAAGTGGCAGTGCCACAAGTAGGTGGTACTATCATTACTATTTTGGCATGAACATGTGTATCACTACGATCGAGATTCAATGAACCATTTATTTTAGGTGTAAGACCATTGAAGGTATTATTCAAATGAACAGAGTAACTATTATTCCTTTTAAATGAATAACCGTATTGCGATAGACATAATCCAATCATGTCTATGCTCAACGCAGACACCAATCTCGATGGTAGAGGGAGCGTGCGATGCTTGATCATATCAACATTGGAAACACTTCCAACACATATCGTCAGCTCACCTTTAGCTAGTCTCCGTTTATTCCGTAGCTTTTATTTCGAGTTACTAACACTTAGCAACCGAACCGGTATCTAATACCCTGGTGCTACTAGGAGTACTAGTAAAGTACACATCAACACAATGTATATCCAATGTACTTCTATCGACCTTGCCAGCCTTCTAATCTACCAAGTATCTAGGGTAATTCTGCTCCAGTGGCTGTTCCCCTTATTACAGAAGCACTTAGTCTCGGGTTTGGGTTCAACCTTGGGTCTCTTCACTAGAGCAGCAGCTGAATTGCCGTTTCATGAAGTATCCCTTCTTGCCCTTGCCCTTCTTGAAACTAGTGGTTTCACCAACCATCAACAATTGATGCTCCTTCTTGATTTCTATTTTTGTGGTGTCAAACATCACGAACATCTCAAGGATCATCATATATGTCCCTGATTTATTATAGTTCATCACGAAGCTCTAGCAGCTTGGTGGCAATGACTTCGGAGAACCATCACTGTCTTATCTGGAAGATCAACTCCCACTCGATTCAAATGATTGTTGTACTCAGATAATCTGAGCACAAGCTCAACAATTGAGCTTTTCTCCTTAGTTTGCAGGTTAAGAAAGTCATCGGAGGTCTTATACCTCTTGACGTGGGCACGAGCCTGAAATCCCAATTTCAGCCCTCAAAACATCTCATATGTTTCGCGACGTTTCAAAAACGTCTTTGGTGCCTCAACTCTAAACCGTTTAACTGAACTATCATGTAGTTATCAAAACGTGTATGTCAGATGTTCGTAACATCCACAGACAACGTTCGAGGTTCAGCACACTAAGCGGTGCATTAAGGACATAAGCCTTCTATGAAGCAACGAGGACAATCCTTAGTTTACGGACCTAGTCCGCATAATTGCTACTATCAACTTTCAACTAATTTTTCTCTAGGAACATATCTAAACAGTAGAACTAAAGCGCGAGCTACGACATAATTTGCAAAATCCTTTTGACTATGTTCAGAATAATTAAGTTCATCTTATGAACTCCCACTCAGATAGACATCCCTCTAGTCATCTAAGTGATTACATGATTCGAGTCAACTAGGCCGTGTCCGATCATCACGTGAGACGGACTAGTCAACATCGGTGAACATCTTCATCTTGATCGTATCTTCTATACGACTCATGCTCGACCTTTCGGTCTTCTGTGTTCCGAGGCCATGTCTGTACATGCCAAGATCGTCAAGTTAACCCTAAGTGTTTCGCGTGTGTAAATCTGTCTTACACCCGTTGTATGTGAAGGTTAGAATCTAACACCCGATCATCACGTGGTGCTTCGAAACACGAACTGTCGCAACGGTGCACAGTTAGGGGAGAACACTTCTTGAAATTTTAATGAGGGATCATCTTATTTACTACCGTCGTTCTAAGCAAATAAGATGTATAAACATGATAAACATCACATGCAATCAAATAGTGACATGATATGGCCAATATCATATTGCTCCTTTTGATCTCCATCTTCGGGGCTCCATGATCATCATCGTCACCGGCATGACACCATGATCTCCATCATCATGATCTCCATCATCGTGTCTTCATGAAATTGTCACGTCATCTATTACTTCTACTACTACAGCTAACGGTTAGCAATAAGAGTAAAGTAATTACATGACGTTTAAGTTGACACGCAGGTCATAAATAAATAAATAAAACTCCTATGGCTCCTGCCGGTTATCATATTCATCGACATGCAAGTCGTGATTCCTATTACAAGAACATGGTCAATCTCATACATCACATATATCATTCATCACATCCTTTGGCCATATCACATCACATAGCATACCCTGCAAAAACAAGTTAGACGTCCTCTAATTGTTGTTTGCATGTTTTACGTGGCTGCTATGGGTTTCTAGCAAGAACGTTTCTTACCTACGCAAAGATCACAACGTGATATGCCAATTGCTATTTACCCTTCATAAGGACCATTTTCATCGAATCCGATCCGACTAAAGTGGGAGAGACAGACACCCGCCAGCCACCTTATGCAACTAGTGCATGTTTGTCGGTGGAACCGGTCTCACGTAAGCGTACGTGTAAGGTTGGTCCGGGCCGCTTCATCCCACGATGCCGCCGAATCAAGATAAGACTAGTAACGGCAAGCATATTGAACAAAATCAACACCCACAACTACTTTGTGTTCTACTCGTGCATAGAATCTACGCAATAGACCTAGCTCTGATACCACTGTTGGGGAACGTAGCATAAATTCAAAATTTTACTACGTATCACCAAGATCTATCTATGGAGAAACCAGCAACGAGGGGAAGGAGAGTGCATCTACATACCCTTGTAGATCGCTAAGCGGAAGCGTTCAAGTGAACGGGGTTGATGGAGTCGTACTCGTCGTGATTCAAATCACCGATGATCCTAGTGCCGAACGGACGGCACCTCCGCGTTCAACACACGTACGGCCCGGTGACGTCTCCCATGCCTTGATCCAGCAAGGAGAGAGGGAGAGGTTGATGAAGATCCAGCAGCACGACGGCGTGGTGGTGGATGCAGGGCGTCACAGTAGCAGGGCTTCGCCTATACTACGAGAGAGAGACGTAACGGGGAGAGAGGGGGGCGCCAGTGGCTGGTGTGTCAAGTCCCTCCTCTCCCCCACTATATATAGGAGGGCCAACGGGGGTGGTGCGCCAGCCTAGGAGATCCAATCTCCTAGGTGCGGCGGCCAAGGGGAGGTTTCCCTCCCCCCCAAGGCACCTAGAGGTGCCTTCCACCATTGGGACTCTTCCCTTAAGTGGAACCCTAGGCGCATGGGCTTTTGGGGCTGGTGCCCTTGGCCCATGCAGGCCAAGGCGCACCCCCTACAGCCCATGTGCCCCCCCGGGACAGGTGGCCCCACCCGGTGGTCCCGGTACAATACCGATAACCCCGAAACTTGTCCCGATGGCCGAAACAGCACTTCCTATATATAATTCTTTACCTCCGGACCATTCCGGAACTCCTCATGACGTCCGGGATCTCATCCGGGACTCCGAACAATATTCGGGTTACTGCATACACATATCTTCATAACCCTAGAGTCACCGAACCTTAAGTGTGTAGACCCTACGGGTTCGGGAGACATGCAGACATGACCGAGACGTTCTCCGGTCAATAACCAACAGCGGGATCTGGATACCCATGATGGCTCCCACATGTTCCACGATGATCTCATCGGATGAACCACGATGTCAAGGACTTAATCAATCCCGTATACAATTCCCTTTGTCTATCGGTATGTTACTTGCCCGAGATTCGGTCGTCGGTATCCAATACCTAGTTCAATCTCGTTACCGGCAAGTCTCTTTACTCGTTCCGTAACACATCATCCCGTGATCAACTCCTTGATCATACTGCGCACATTATGATGATGTCCTACCGAGTGGGCCCAGAGATACCTCTCCGTTTACACGGAGTGACAAATCCCAGTCTCGATTCATGCCAACCCAACAGACACTTTCGGAGATACCTGTAATGTACCTTTATAGCCACCCAGTTACGTTGTGACGTTTGGCACACCAAAGCATTCCTACGGTATCCGGGAGTTGCACAATCTCATGGTCTAAGGAAATGATACTTGACATTAGAAAAGCTTCAGCATATGAACTACATGATCTAGTGCTATGCTTAGGATTGGGTCTTGTCCATCACATCATTCTCCTAATGATGTGATCCCGTTATCAACGACATCCAATATCCATGGTCAGGAAACCGTAACAATCTATTGATCAACGAGCTAGTCAACTAGAGGCTTACTAGGGACATGGTGTTGTCTATGTATCCACACATGTATCTGAGTTTCCTATCAATACAATTCTAGCATGGATAATAAACGATTATCATGAACAAGGAAATATAATAATAACTAATTTATTATTGCCTCTAGGGCATATTTCCAACAGGCGGCGGCCAAGGGGTGGGGGGCTTGCCCCCCAAGCAAGGGGGCGCCCCCTTTTTAGGGTTTCCCCCACCCTAGGCGCATGGGCCCTAGGGGAAGTGGCGCCCCAGTCCACTTTGGGCTGGATCTATGACACCCCAAAATTTTGGCCTTGTTTTATACATTAAAATTTTTGCCAGGAATTAAAACTTTTATTTTCTGAGCTCCATTTTGATTTTAAAATCATTTCCTTCCCTGTTATGATGAGTTTTTCCCAAAGAGAAAACTTTTCAAATATGTCATTGGACATATTTAATCTCGCAAGAGAAACTTTCTCTTATTTAATATAACTTATTACCTAATTAAATTGCTTGATCTTTATTTTCTTGGAAAATGGTTTTTCAAGGTTAAATGGCCATATTTGAACTACAACCATTTGATAAATTCACTTAAAATTCCCACAAAAATTTGGAGATGTCATGTGATGTTTTTAAATCACTTTTATACAAAAATATCTTCTATTCATGTAATATTTTGAGCTCTACACTCAATTTTTCTTCTCTGGTCCAGAGTGCAATTTGCACTACAACCCTTTTAAATAATTCTTTCTAGCCTCCACCAAAATTATGGGATGTTGGTAGTAGCATATGATTCAACTTTATGCAAAAACCTAATAATGTTATTTGCAAATTTTGAGTGAATCAACCTCATCTTCATTCTGGTCCAACATGATGGTTTATACAGCAACCATATTCTTGCTTGCTCTTTAGCTCTTGATTCTTTTTCCTACTTGTAGACAGCCCAACCAATCCCCTAAGTCCAGGAGCATGCACCCATTGGCATATTTTTGGTTCATGAAATAATGTCATTTATTTCCTGTCCAGAATTGTAGTTTTGCAAAACTTGCACTAGCAAGTTTCCCCTTTTGTCCAAATGACCTCACCACTCTCTCTTGCATCTAAGGAGACCCTGATCTGGAGAATTTGGCCCCTCCAAGAAGAGCCTAGGTGCCTGTGGCATTTTGTCAAACACCTGGAGAGCATGACCAGTTTTGACATGAGTTTTGGCATTGCACTGTGAGCTTGCACCTCTGATCAAACTAGCATGTCCACTAGACTCCCAGTTGCTCCTAACCTCGGTCTGGTAAACCCCAACCTCACCTGCGACCTGTAGCATGCCGCGGCATTGTGTCGAACATCTCCAGTGCATGCACTGGACGCGCCCAGAGCACGCGTATTGCACGATGCCGCGCCCGAGCCGACACGCTGGCCCCCTTGGCTTTGGCCCACACGGCAGCACCTCGCCACGCACTCCCCGCCTCGCAGCATCGCGCCAAACCACCCTGGCACGCTACAGCGCCGCCGCCAGGGCATTCTTGGCGGCACTCCGGCGTCCGCAGTGGCTCCAGCCACGGGAAGCGCCGCCCAAACCCCTCCTGCTCGCCACCTGGCCCCTGGAGCAGCGCGAGCTCATCCGCAGCCATGTCCTCTAGCGCTCGTCGCCGCCACGTCGCCCTAGCTACAGAACGTCGGTTCGCCGGAAGCTTATCCACGGCCGCCGCGGAACCGCCTTGCCTCGCTTATAAATGGACGCCCCGGGCCGTTCCCGCACACTGGCAACCTTAGGCCACCCCAATGACGCTTCCCCAGCTCGCCAATCGACCCAGGAGAGCTTTCTTCCCCATCTCCGGTAACTCCTGCCGCCGCCACTGCCCCGGCCATTCCGGCACCACCAGGGCCTCCCCCTCTCCATTCTCTTCGCCAGAAACTTCCTCATCCTCCCGTGAACCCATTCCCCTACTCAATTTTGATCGGGAACCACCGTAGCCCCAAATCCATCTTGCTCCCGAAGCTTCCCTCCGCCGTGGAGCTCGCCGCCGGCGATATCCTCCACCTCCGATGACCCTACGACTACCAGAGTAACCACCTAGGCCCCCTGAATCCACTGGTGGCCTCAGCTTTCCGAACGGAGCCACCGTTCGCCGGCGATGATCGCCGGAGCCCCGCTCCACTCGGGCAGAGGAGGGAGACGACGCGGGCGACTGGTCAAACCCGAGCAGTGGGCCAGGCGGGCCCACCGTCAGAGACCCAGCGCCGGTCCACGTGGTTAAGTGGAGGCGTAAAGCCTCAAGTACGCCTCCTCTGCACCGAAAGCGTAATCTCGTTTGAAACGTTTTCTTTTTCTATTTTTTTTTAAAAACAGATTTGACCAAATCTTTGACTGGCTATAACTTTTTAAATATAACTCCAAATGAGTTGATTCTTTTTCCTACCTTCCTCAAATTTGGTCTAGTTTATTGTAAGATTTATTTGAAAATTTTCCAAACAACTTTTTTTGTACTGTTTTTGAAATGTGTGTTAATTCAAATATATTTTTAAATAGGATTTTGGGGAGAGAGAAGAAACTTTCAAAAGTTTTGGAGAGCACCTCACCCTCCACAACTGAAAGGCAAACATTCTGAACCCTGGCATAATGTTTCTGGTGTGTTATTTGACACGTTTATAACACCACCTTATTTCGAAGGACTTGTTATTTCATGTGACATGATCATTTGCATGGAAGCATGTTAGTGATTTCCTTGCTGTTGGGAATGAATATTATTGTGATGGTAATCATCTTCATGTGCCTTGCATGCATGCCGGAAAGGAATCCGGGAAAGCCTCGGCCTTGGGTAGGTGTGAGCTTGTCGCCGGTCCCCGTCGGGACGGTTATGTCCGGTATGGCATGGTAAGGTATATTGAGTGGTGATTTTGTTGATTGAAATATATTTGTTACAGGTCATGCAAGGAATTTATAAACCTCCTGAGTCGACCGTAGACCGAGTCTTGTTTCCAGTAACCCCCATACTTGCTATGTACTACCACTTGTCCCTGCCGCAGGTAGGGTATGGTTCAGTAAGTCGTCAACCCCTTTCAAGCACACACCGTACAGAGAGGCCATGGTGGAAGATATCGGTTGTAGCCGGTAGGCATACCACCTGGTCTGGGGGCATGGGTGTTTCCGGTTGAGACCGAGAGGGGAGGCCACCCCTTAGAGCGCGCAATAAAAATTTGATCCCATTCTATGCGAGGTTGTAGCCTCCCCACTTAGAGTTTTGCTTAACAAGTGTCGTGGGTGATTCCAGACACTGATGAGTTAAGCTGGTGTGTGCAAGTTAGGCGTGTTTTCAACTAAAAGGCCGTAGACGGAATTGGTCCCGATGGACTAAAGGAATCCGTTACTCGTGGGTAAAGAGTACACCCTCTGCAGAGAATAAAACCTATTCGAATAGCCGTGTCCATGGTTAAGGATTACAGTCTGGGATGGGTCAAGTGTTGGTCTTAGTGTCGGTCTTCGGAGGAGATATTGTTAAACCAAACTTGGATATCGACTGGTGACTTGTGAGAACCATGATTATTATTTTATGATGGACTAACCCGTTGCATTAATTGTATTATCGAGTATCCCTGGGATGGTTCTACCTCCTGGATATTCATTGTGATCATTTCTTTTAAAGCCCTTTATGTGGTGTCGCTCAGATGCCCGACTGTGGCATTTCTTTTAAAGCCCTTTATGTGGTGTCGCTCAGACGCCCGACTGTGGCATTTCTTTTAAAGCCCTTTATGTGGTGTCGCTCAGAGGCCCGACTGTGGAATTTCTTTTAAAGCCCTTTATGTGGTGTCGCTCAGACGCCCGACTGTGGCATTTCTTTTAAAGCCCTTTATGTGGTGTCGCTCAGACGCCCGACTGTGGCATTCTTTTAAAGCCCTTTATGTGGTGTCGCTCAGACGCCCGACTGTGGCATTTCTTTTAAAGCCCTTTATGTGGTGTCGCTCAGACGCCCGACTGTGGCATTCCTTTTAAAGCCCTTTATGTGGTGTCGCTCAGATGCCCGACTGTGGCATTTCTTTTAAAGCCCTTTATGTGGTGTCGCTCAGACGCCCGACTGTGGCATTTCTTTTAAAGCCCTTTATGTGGTGTCGCTCAGACGCCCGACTGTGGCATTCCTTTTAAAGCCCTTTATGTGGTGTCGCTCAGACGCCCGACTGTGGCATTTCTTTTAAAGCCCTTTATGTGGTGTCGCTAAGACGTCCGACTGTGGCATTTTATTCCCTCTCTTTTATTGCTTACTCATGTTGCATATAAATAACCTGCTTGCATGCATAAAAGATATTTTATTTGTGACTGACGATGTGATCATAGAATATTTCAGTGCATGATCATCAATTATATTATACCTGTGTTCCAAATGTTTGCGAGTACATTCAAAGTACTCACTGGCTTGTCCCTGGCTATTGTCTTGGCCAGATTTCTGCTTGGAGAGGAGCGTGACGATGACAGCCTCGAGACCTAAGCAACGGTGATAGCAGCCTCGCGAAGATAGGAGTTAACCTGGTCAGCTGTTCCCGTGGGAAATGGAGTCCCATAGACACTGATGTCTCACAAACCGCTTCCGCCATCAACCACTAGAAACCCAATTGTTGTACTCACAGGCCAGAAGGGTCTTGTACTACATATTTTGTATTTTGCTTAAGATTTCTGTATCAAGTTTGGAGCCTCATCAGCTAACAGTAATCCTGAGGCTGATGAGCACGACGGTCTTTTCTGGAAATTTATGTCTGGAAAACCCGGTCGTGACAGGATCCCTTCCCACTTCAGCCCATGGGGCCCTCCGGGATAGGTGGCCCCACCCGGTGGACTCCCGGGACCCTTCCGGTGGTCCTGGTACAATATCGGTGACCCCGAAACTTGTCCCGATGGCCGAAATAGCACTTCCTATATATAATTCTTTACCTCTGGACCATTCCGGAACTCCTCGTGACGTCCGGGATCTCATCCGGGACTCCGAACAACATTCGTATTACTGCATATACATATCCCTACAACCCTAGCGTCACCGAACCTTAAGTGTGTAGACCCTACGGGCTCGGGAGACATGTAGACATTTCCGAGATTGCTCTCCGGTCAATAACCAATAGCGGGATCTGGATACCCATGTTGGCTCCCACATGCTCCTCGATGATCTCATCGGATGAACCACGATGTCGAGGATTCAAGCAACCCCGTATACAATTCCCTTTGTCAATCGGTATGCTACTTGCCCGAGATTCGATCGTCGGTATCCCAATACCTTGTTCAATATCGTTACCGGCAAGTCACTTTACTCGTACCGTAATGCATGATCCCGTGACCAGACACTTGGTCACTTTGAGCTCATAATGATGATGCATTACCGAGTGGGCCCAGTGATACCTCTCCGTCATACGGAGTGACAAATCCCAGTCTTGATCCGTGTCAACCCAACAGACACTTTCGGAGATACCCGTAGTATACCTTTATAGTCACCCAGTTACGTTGTGACGTTTGGTACACCCAAAGCACTCCTACGGTATTCGGGAGTTACACGATCTCATGGTCTAAGGAAAGGATACTTGACATTGGAAAAACTCTAGCAAACGAACTATACGATCTTATGCTATGTTTAGGATTGGGTCTTGTCCATCACATCATTTTCCTAATGATGTGATCTCATTATCAATGACATCCAATGTCCATAGTCAGGAAACCATGACTATCTGTTGATCAACGAGCTAGTCAACTAGAGGCTTACTAGGGACATGTTGGTGTCTATTATTCACACATGTATTACGATTTCCGGATAACACAATTATAGCATGAATAAAGATAATTATCATGAACAAGGAAATATAATAATAATGCTTTTATTATTTCCTCTAGGGCATATTTCCAAGAAAAGGTCCCTTACTTGCCGTGCCCTGTTCCACCTTATTATTTATTTTTTGATTCTGCACCTTCAGCTTCAAGGGAGACGTGACTACGTTTCTCTCTTGCAATTCATCAGCTTTTGGTTCGACAATATTGGCTTTAGCAGAGGGGTGGGATCCCCCTTTTTCGTCATCACAGTGTGAACATCTGCCACTTGATTGTGAACTTTGCGTTGATGGAACCTGAAAAACTCTTCTTCTTATCATCCTTTACACACAGGGAGCTTACCCAGCATCCCTCTCACCTGGTGTTGGGCATTCCATAGAAGAGTGTCCCAGCAAGACACATGGGAAGCAGTAATGTGGAAGCCTCTCATACACTACCTCATAACTCATAAGTGTCATATTCTTGGTGCTTTTTGGAATATAAGCTGTAACCCACCTTAACAGAGATTTGGAGATATCCACGGTTACTCTTGACTCATAGACAGTCCCCCCAAGCTCTACCCTAGCTATCCACATCAGCAGTCTCCACTATTCCTAGCTTTGTTCCAAGCTTTTCTCTCCAAAGTTTGTTCATCAGTTCAAATCTTGGGTGTTTTATAGCCCAAACAATTAATCTGATGGTCTCTGTCTAGCATCAAAATTGTTAATGAGCACTGCATGCTTGCCAACATGCCATGGAGCTCCGACTTCGACTCGCATCTTCATCTGTCTTAGTTGCAAACTCAACAATGAACATATTGTCTCCAGTAGATCTAGGGTTCATGCCTTTAGGATTTCTGCAAGGTGGCCTCAGTGCCGCCATAATCGTCTTAATATGGAGAGTGTTTGGGGATAGTACCTTTCCTATGATTGCCCACTCCAAGGACACCTAATCTTCCTCATTTTCGTCCTCCAAGATGGCTGTTGTGGCTTCTTCATATGTGAGATTGAGCTTCTCCATTAATTTTGCCGTATTCTCTTCCGCTTCAGATGGGACACTGCCAGTCCCACCTGCCAGATTGTTTTGCTTGTCCACTGCCACCATTGCCAAGCGAGGGGTGGACACAGCCTCCATGGCATAGCCCGCAACGCCGCCAAATGCCCACCAAACTCACCTCGTCACCCACGACCAGGAGTGAGCAGCGGACTTGGGGTTGCTCCGATGTCACTCTGAATCACGGTAGATCATAGCCTCAGACGAGAGCGCCCATCGCCACCAGAGGGAATGAGAAGGTTCTAAGGAGGCAGAGTCTCTTGCAGTTCGGTTCAAAATCGAGCAGTTTGCAGCGGGCTTCTCGCGGATGATTTTGAGACGCATCTCTCCACCATGAGATAAAAACAAATCAACGGCAACGAATCAACGTCATATGAGTGCTCTAACGAATGCTTTAAAGGTCACTGCTAGGCGTCATCCGACTGCTGCGGGGCAAAAAATCGACCGCCTCGTGGGCCGTTGGATCAGGTGTTGTATGGCCATCGGATCACACCAGTCATCGTCATCTCAAGAAGCTACTCCTGCATGCACCCCGCATTGCCAAAAGGAAGAAAAAGAACAGCATGTCGAGGAACGAAAAAGATAGCACCATGCAACACTTTTTGCTGCCACCATCGAGCTTCATCGTAGCACCGCTGCCACGTCTTGCAAAAACGGCACTGGCGTTGCAAAGCCAGCTTCCAGGGCCGACACTCTGCTGAAGGCGAGCTCCGATACTATAACCCCCCGGCCACCGCTGACATGCCGGCAGCAGAGCTGCGCTGTAGCAGGCGAGGCCGCCGCTGCCATGCAACGACGGCAATGCTGCTTTGCAGCAGGTGGTCTGCTGCAGCCCGACGGCCGTGCTGCTTCGCAGCAGGTGGTTGGCTACACACCGGTGGTGCCGCTGCCACGTGTCAACGGCGGTGTTGCTTTGCAGCAGGTGGTCAGGTGAAGACGGCAGTGCCGCTGCCATGCCTCGACGGCGGTGCTGCTTTGCAGCAGGTGGTCCGGTTCAGTCGCGCATGTGACGAACGACGGTGCTTCGTTGCAGCAGGCTTTCCACTGCTGATCCGGTGGGTGTTGGCGATGCTGCGTTGCCATAGGTCGTCCAGTGCAGACGTCACTGCGGCGGTGCTGCAGGGTGGAACAAATCATGGTGCTATGAGGGGCGACCGGCCGCAGCGGCGGTGCTGCTGCAAGATGGCGCGGGGCTGGAAACTAAAGCAGATGGGGGTGCGCAAGCGGCGTTGCTTGCTCGGTGCGGTGGCTACGAAATAAAGATGGGGTGCTGCAACGGGGGCGCGGTGGCTGCAATTGGAGAGGAGCTGCTGCAAGTCTCCAGTGCCTCTCGCCGGATTTAAGGGAGATCGAGATAACTACCGCCGAGATTCATCGGAGATAGAGATACAGTTAGAAGAGGTCAACACGTGGGACTCGCGTGAGGAGAAAGAGAAGCGGTGCCTGGTCCCACTGGATTCGTGGCACGCGCTGGACGCGACTGATTTCTTCAAGGGATAAGTATATTTTTCGTCCTCGAACTTTTCCGGGAGTTTAGAAATCATCCATCAACTCAAAATTGGATAGTTTTTGTCCCTCAACTATCAAAACCGGATAGTTTTCGTCCCTCAACTATCAAAACCGGATAGTTTTCGTCCCTCATGCCGCTTCGGGCGGTTTTCGTCCGCATGAACAGTAAAATGATGAACAGTAAATTTAAAAAAATAGCAAAAATGTCAAAAACATCTGGAAATTTGTGGGATCAAAGTTCCTCGGGTGCACAAGGTCCGTATTTTTTTCTATTTAAACATTCAAGGAGCTCGTGACAACGGAAGAACCATAAATATGTACGCCGGTGAACAGTAAATTCAGAAAAAAATAGAAAACAAATTAAAAAATATATGAAAAATGTTGACATACAAGATGCTCGGGTGCTCAATGTGTCTGCAAAATTTCATTGTGTTTGGACATTGTGGGAGCTCGTGGAAAAAAAAATTGGCTGAGAAAGAAACTTTGAAAAATTGCACTATTTTCTTTTTTTGCTAGAGCTCCTCCTATGTCATTTGAGCACGAAAATATGCACGGACCTTGCACACCCATGCACCTTTGATGCCAAAAAATTTCATATTTTTTTGCTATTGTTTAATTTACTGTTCACAGACGTACATATTTACAATTTTTCTTTCTCATGAGCACCTGGAATGTCCAAACAATAGGAAAAAATTTACGCACCTTGCGCACCCTAGGAACTTTGATCCCACAATTTTTCAGTTTTTTTAATTTTTTTCTGCTATTTTTTCGAATTTACTGTTCATGACGGACGAAAACTGCCCAAAACGGCATGAGGGACGAAAACTATCCGGTTTTGATAGTTGAGGGACGAAAATTATTCGGTTTTGAGTTGAGGGATGATTTCTAAACTCTCAGAAGAGTTCGAGGACGAAAAATATACTTATCCCTTTTTTCAAAGATGAGCGTTTCCACATCGGACGTCTGAAGGGATGTGTTTACCAACCCTAAAAGCATCCTACAAGTTCACGTACGGTTTGATGTTTCCGTTCCCAATCTGCTGACTAGCAACCATGGACGACGGACACTTCCTCGCCCCTTCCTTCCAGCCCCCCGTCGTCACTCGTGCCAGCGCCCGCTACGCCCCCTGGGCTCTCCTCGACAAGAGGGCCTACTTCGCCGTCCGCGAGAACGCCACCACCGCCGAAGCCGTCACCAGCACAGGCAACGCATTCAAAGTCACCTTCTGCCTCGCCGACCCGCCGGCCATCTCCCACTTCTGCGTCCACGGCCCCGATTTCCAGCGCGACGACTTAACGACCGAGCCCCGGGTAGTCTTCTCGGCCAAGGACCTCGTGCTCCTCTGCTTCAGTCCCGGGAGAAACCGTCGGGGATCTTGCCTCGACGAGTACTTCGTCTACAAGGCCGACTACGGCAAGCCGTCGCTCACACCGATCCCGCTGGGCACCAGAAACTCGTTCCACGTGTGCATCTTGCCCCTGGACGACGATGACGGGGGATTTGTTCTCGCAGATCTCTGCATGACAAACCTCCCACCAGACTACGATCTTCATGTCTTCTCTTCAAAGACAGGCAAGTGGGCAATTACACCGTTACGGTTGCAACCATACCCTGGGGTGAGGAAAGAGAACCTGCCGGGCCCTTTTCTCAACAAGGTGGTCGCGCTTGGAGGAGGTGCTGTCGGCTGGATCGACCTCTGGAGTGGCATTCTCACCTGCAATGTGTTTGACAAGAACCCTGTTCTAAGTTTCATCCCGATACCCATGCTTGCATATTGTAATGAGCAACGGGCTAGTATCCCACAGCTTGTCCGGGATGTCACCTGCTCCAATGGATTCATCAAGTTTGTCGAGCTGGAAGCTATTACTAAAAAGAGCAGTGACACAACAGAGGATAATCTTGACAGCGTCGACCATGTCATCCATGATTCTGAGCTGCTCTTCCACAATGAGAATGCCTGTGCCAGCCCCGTGAGACTACTTGCTACCCGTGTTGGTTGGAAGCTCCGAACATGTACTAGGCATACCACCTGGAACTATTGGCGCAAGGGGCACCCTGTTGATATCCATGGCATCTCGGCTCACAACCCTGATCGTTATATGTTGCTCCCACAGCCCTGGGAGGCCGCGGCTGGAAGATTGTCACCAAGGAACCTGTGTTTATCTTACCCCATCCTAGGCATGGACAGCGAGGATGTTGTTTACATCATGTCTAAACTGACACGTGATGATAAGAACGCATGGATGGTTGGTGTTAACCTTGGAAAGAAAATGACGGACGTGTGTGTACCAGTTTCTAGTGCGAGAGTCTGCTATTTCGATCTGGACCTCCTCATCTGTAAATTCTCTGAATATCTGAATGCAACTCCAAGGCAAATTTCTTTGTTATCTTTACGTAACTTGTTTCCTGGTTACACACAATACAAGATTGTAAAAATTAATTGTAACAAATTCCTATTTCTACATCTGACATGTCTGTTTTCTTCTTATTTGCTTCAGTTCAAGTACCGGTGAAGTCAAACGTGTGCCAGATGCGGAACATAATTGTCAACTTTGATCAGACGGTATTACTGAAAAAAATCTGGTACACTATGGTCATTGTTAGAGTAGTCATTATGGTATACGGATTTGTACCCCTTCCCCAAGTCGGTTTGTACTCTTATATATACCCTTGTATGCCGCATCAAATCATAATAAGAAACAGTTTTATTCAGCTTTCATGGTATCAGATACCGGTCCTAGGGTTTAGGGTATGGCTCCGCCTACGCCGCCGCTGCCGCCGCCCGGCTACTTCGAGCGCCGGGCCGCGCTCATCGCCAAGGCTGCCAACGCCGCGGCCGCTTCTCTCTCGACCCTCACCATAGCTCCACAAAACTACCCTGCCCCCATCCTCGCCACACCAATATCTCTTGCTGACACAATTTCCGACGTCAGCCCTTACATCCCCATCGTTCTTGATCTCGCCGCCCACAACTACTATCATTGGAGACATCTCTTTGATCTCCACCTCGGCCGCTGCAACCTGCGCTCGCACGTCGCTGCCAATTGTCTTCCCCGCCCCGATGATCCGCAATGGTCGAAGGACGATCTTGCGATCGTCCAGTGGTTCTACACCCGCATCACCACCGAGATCTTCGACATGCTCGATCATGACGGCGCCACCGCTGCCAACATCTGGCACTCCCTCCGTCGGCTCTTTCAAAGCAACACCGACACTTGCAAAAACGCTCTCCACACCGAGCCGCAATATGGTGCAAGGAGACGCCCCGGTGAACCTGTTCTGCCAGCATGTTAAGTCCATTGGTGATGAGCTTCGCGAACTCGGCGATACAGTTAGCGACTCGCAGCTAATCAACATCGTCGTCGTCGGCCTCAGCGAAGACTTTGACAAGCAAGCCTCGTTCATACCGATGATACGGTCTCCTCCTACCTTCGCTGAAGTGCGTTCCCTGCTACAACTCGCGGCGGAAACACAAGCTCGCAAGGACTCTCGCCCCAAGGTCTTTCATGCTGCGGCTCGTCCTCCTCCGTCGTCTACACCAGCGCCGCCTTCCATGCCGGCTCCTGCCACCGGGCCGTCCGCGTCGTCATCTGCTCAAGCGCCCCCAGGCTGGCGTCCCAGTCCGAACTACCGCGGCAAAAACCCTATCTACAGGCCGCCGTCGACCCGTTTGGTTCCGCCTACGACATCTCCAACACCGAGTCCCGCACCAACCACCAGTGCTCCATCTACGGTTCCATGGCAGCCTCCTCATGATCCTTGGACGGGGCTCGTTCAGGCATGGCCCATGCCCTGGTCCGCTCCATCCGCCCTCGGTGCTCCGCCGGCTTACTCCGGTGCCTGGCAACCCGGCCCTAGGCCGCCTACTGGTGCTCCCGGGGTTCTCAACCCCCGACAGCCGGCCAATGCCTATCACGCCGCCCCGATATATGCTCCTTATGGTCACTACTCCAACGACGGCGGCGCCTACTACACTCCACCGCCGGCCCTACTGCCTTCACCATCGTCTCCGCCGGCACTGCTCCCGACGCCACCCTCACCTGCGACGCTGAGCTGGGATCAAGCTGCTTTTGTCCAGGCCATGAATAATTTTGCTACACAAGGAAACTCAGGTACGGATTGGATATTTATTCAGGGGCTTCCAGTCATATGTCTGCATCTAGTAATATGTTATCATCTTGCACTAAATCTCCTTTCCCTTCCATTACCCTTGGAGATGGATCATCTATTCCTGTATATTGTGTTGGTCAGGCTCAACTTCCCTCTTCCACTAAACCTCTTTTACTTTGCGATGTTCTAGTTGCACCCACCCTCATCAAAAATCTTATTTCTGTTCACCAATTTACTTGCGACAATCTAGTTTCGGCTGAATTTGATCCGTTTGGTTTATCTGTGAAGGATTACCTGACCAAGGCCGAGATCGCTCGCTTCAATAGCTCCGGAGATCTTTATTCTCTTCATGGAGTTCCTGCCGCCACTCCTCCAACCTCCATGCTGGCCTCCGTCGATCTCTGGCATCATCGCTTGGGCCATCCCAATCATGCCGTCTTAGCTTCTATGCTTAGTGAATTTACCATACCATGTAATATGGACTCTCATAATTCTGTGTTTTGCGAGTCATGTCAATTAGGCAAACATGTGCGTCTTCCCTTTAGTTCCTCTAGTTCTTGTAGTACTTATCCCTTTGAATTAATACATTGTGATTTATGGACCTCTCCCATTGCAAGCGTTTCGGGTTTTAAATACTATCTTGTTATCCTTGATGATTTCACCCACTTTGTTTGGACTTTTCCACTACGCAACAAATCCGAGGTCCATTCCCTTTTTCTCAATTTTCAACGCTATGTGTCTGTTCACTTCTTCCTCCCAATTCGCTTCATTCAATGTGACAATGGTCGTGAGTTTGATAACATTAAAAATCGTACTTTCTTCTTACAACATGGCATCCTGCTTAGGTTCTCATGTCCCTACACCTCCCCTCAAAACGGTAAAGCCGAACGTTCTCTTCGCACCCTCAATGATATCGTTCGCACTCTTCTCATTCAATCATCTATGCCTCCCAAGTTTTGGGCTGAAGCCCTCCACATGGCCACCTTCCTTCTAAATATTCGACCTTCTAAAACTAAACCCAACACTACTCCCTATTATTCTCTCTTTCTTTCCCACCCCGACTACTCCGCGGTTCGTGTTTTCGGTTGTCTTTGTTTTCCCAGTGCCTATGCCACCTCTGCAAATAAATTGTCACCACGATCTATCCCATGTGCTTTTCTTGGCTTCTCTGACGAGCACAAAGGCTATCGCTGTCTCGACCTTCACACCGGACACGTTCATGTCTCTCGTCATGTTACGTTTGCTGAGCACATTTTCCCTTTCTCACAACGCACTACTCCATCATCCAACTCCTCTACCTCCGCAAACAACCCCTCTCCCCGTCCCTTCCAACTATATACTCCCCTACCTGCCGAACACACCATACCACCACCCACCATAGCTGATCCCAACCCTAATCTCACCCCACCCGAGCCCCCCACACCACCCAGCCCTGCTCTCACTCCACCACCCAGCCCTGCTCCCACTCCATCACCCAGCCCTGCTCCTTTGTCCGACTCTTCCGCTGCGCTGGACTCACCAGTACCCACCATACCCCCTCGTGCTATTCCTACCACAGCCCCGATTAATGATCATCGCATGCGTACTAGGGCCAAATCAGGATTTCATCAACCTCAAAACCGCCTAAACCTTACCTCCGTATCTCTCACTTCCCTTCCAAAGAATTACAAAACTGCTCTACTTGATCCCAATTGGGCTGCTGCCATGCAAGAAGAATATAATGCTTTACTTCAAAACAACACCTGGCAACTTGTTCCTCGTCCTCCCAATACAAATATTGTTTCTGGCAAATGGATTTTTCGCCAAAAATTCCACTCCGATGGGAGCCTCTCACGATATAAAGCCAGGTGGGTTTGTCGTGGCTTTTCTCAGCAACAAGGAATTGATTACAAAGGAACCTTTTCTCCCGTTGTTAAACCTACCACCATTCGCGCCGTTCTTAGTGTTGCTGTCTCCTCTTCCTGGCCTATTCACCAACTTGATGTAAAAAATGCTTTCCTCCATGGTTCTCTCCAAGAAACTGTCTACTGCCAGCAACCTCTGGGTTTTGAAAATCCATCCTTTCCAACTCATGTATGTCTTCTTCAGAAATCTCTCTACGGTCTTAAACAGGCCCCACGAGCTTGGTTTCAACGCTTCTCCTCCTTCATACAAACAATAGGATTCACTCCATCTCTCTCCGACACCTCTCTTTTTGTGTATCATCAAACTTCTGACACTGCCTTTTTACTTCTCTATGTGGATGATATCATTCTTACCGCATCCTCTCAAAAGTTCTTAGATCATATTGTATCTCTTCTTAGATCTGAATTTTCTATGACTGACCTAGGCCTCCTTCATCATTTCTTAGGCATTGCTGTTGTTTGAGATTCCTCCAGCCTTTTTCTTTCCCAACGCCAGTATATTCTTGATCTTCTTAATCGTGCTGGTATGCTTGACTGTCAATCCTCTCGCACTCCTGTCGATACTGGTTTTAAACTTTCGGTTACCGGTGACCCCTTTTCCGATCCTACTCTCTATCGTAGCCTAACAGGTGCTCTCCAATATCTCACCATTACTCGTCCTGAAATCTCTTTTGCTGTTCAACAAGCATGCCTATATATGCATGACCCCCGGGTTCCTCGCTATAATCATGTTAAACGCATTCTTCGGTATTTAAAAGGAACTCTTAATCATGGTCTCCACCTCAATAATTCTTCTCCAAACTCACTTACCGCATACTCTGATGCAGATTGGGCTGGTTGTCCTGACACTCGAAGATCCACTTCCGGTTTCTGTGTTTTTCTTGGTAACAATTTGATTTCTTGGTCTTCCAAAAGACAGGTTACAGTCTCACGTTCGTCGGCCGAGGCTGAGTATCGCGCTGTGGCACATGCCGTTGCAGATACAATCTGGATTCGGCAGTTACTCTCTGACCTACACAGGCCTATTGAGTAGGCCACTATTGTCTACTGTGACAACATATCAACACTCTACATGACGGGCAATCCAGTTCAACACCGACGCACAAAGCATATTGAGATTGATATTCATTTTGTTCGTGAAAAGGTTGCTCTTGGTCAGGTTCGGGTGCTTCATGTTCCCTCTACGGCTCAGTTTGCCGACATTTTCACCAAGGCTCTGCCTACTAAGCCGTTTCAAGACATCTGTTTCAGTCTCAACGTCGTCGAGCCTGCCGTTGATACTGCGGGGGGATGTTAGAGTAGTCATTATGGTATACGACTTCTAGTTCAAGTCAGATTTGTACCCCTTCCCCAAGTCGGTTTGTACTCTTATATATACCCTTGTATGCCGCATCAAATCATAATAAGAAACAGTTTTATTCAGCTTTCAGTCATCATAATTTTTGCTGTGGGTTAATTTCCCACTTTTCAAGCAGTACAATTTTAACTGTGTGCTTGTACCTTGGAATAGTAGCTACTACAATCAGAGTTCCTATGAGAATGAACCGTTGGTTGCATTGTTAGTAGGATGGTCGTACCTGCAGGCTGCAGCTCATCAGAACACTTGACTCTTTGATGTTTCATAAATATGGATTATCCTTTCAGTAGGAGATGACGTTTTCGTCGACAGCGGGACACCCATGGTGACTTCATCAGTTTTGAAGCTCAACAACTCCGACCCGGTCTTCAATAGGCAATGTGTGTGGGTGGGTGGGTGGGTCGGGGGGTGATGTGAGCGTGTGCGTCTATATTGTAATCAGTGTTTCTAAAAAGAAAAAAAATGTTTACCTATGGATACCCTAATGTTGCATAGGCTACGGACAAGCCTATAGTGGCATACATATTATTGAAAATGATATCAAGAACTGACCATATGAATATGTCATGTATGATGACGAAGGATAACTTCCATGTTATGATTCAGGTAGGTCTTTTCACCAATCAATCTGAAACTTATATTGTAGCTAGAAAAAACCTTATGAATCTTGATGACTAGATTCACCATGAGTAGAAAAAATCAATATGACTAGATTCACCATGACATATAATTTCATATTATATTTATTTAGTATTATGAATCTTGATATAATATTCTATAAACTTGGTCATACATAGGAACCTTTTGACTTTAATAAATAATTATTACACCTTCTGGTTTGGAACTGAGAGGTTAAAATAAGAGTTTATATGGATGTGCAGATGCTGCACACCCAAGCTCCGGCTAGCTACCTCTCTAGTGGCATTTATTGAATTGTTCGTTTTTTGTTGTTACCTAACATTTTCATCACATCAGAAATTTACCATATGAAAATGTTGTGTGTGATGAGGAGGTGATTTCCACGTTACGATTCTGATAGCTCTTGTCGCCAATCAATCTGAAAAAAAGAATTATACCTTCTTCTTGACACCTTTATCAGCGGGGATAGTTAGGGATAATATTTAACTCTTCCCTCCATTTCAACTTACTTCAAGTCCTAAGTCAAACTTCTTCTGCAAGAAAAAAAAACTTCTTCCAGTTTAAGAAAATTTATAGAGAAATATAACAACATCTACAACATCAAATCAATTTCATTAGATTTATCGTAAAACGTATATATTTTCATATTATATATGTTCAATAGTGTGGATATTAGAATGTATTGGAAATAAAAGTAATATATGTTCAATATTTTCGGTGGGCGTGTGGAGGTGTGTCTCTGGCAGATTTGTCTTTGGTCGATTTGCTCGGATCTGTTCGCCGTTCGTCTATGTTCGTGTGTCTTCACGTTGGATCCTTCTGATCTACACTCTTCATTGGCAGCGGTTGCTGTTCTTGTGCGTTGGTTTTATGGGGCCTTAGCACGATGACTTCCCGACTATTTACTATAACAAGGTATAGCCGGCTCCGGCGAGGAAGGGGCGATGATTGAAGATGTAATTTTTGTTATTTCTAGTATTCGTTGTACATTTTTTTTCTTTTCTCGAATACGCTACGGACAGCGTATCATTTCATTGATAGAGAGGGGAGAACATACAAGTTAGGCATCAGGGGCACGTACACTACAAGGCGTGTCCGAGATGCACAGTGAGCATGGAATGGGATGCTCGGCCCAGATATCAGTCTATGTTACAGGGATGATACTACTCAATCCTTTGGCTCCTGCACAGACCCAGAAGCGGGCGTCATCCTGGATCGCAGAAGAGGGAGGCGGAGGAGGGAGTGATCTTGTCGAAGATGATCGCATTGCGGTGGCGCCAAACGGACCAGACCGTCAAGGCGACAATGGTGGAGAGCCCTCGTCTTTTATCATGAGTCACCATAGTAAGGGCTGAGTTGAGCCAGTCTAGGAAGCCAAGGGAGCCATCTGGTATGGTGATCTCGGGGCAACACCAGGAGAGGATGTCATGCCATATCGTGCGGGAGAAAACGCACTTGACCAGGACATGTTGAAGGGTCTCAGCATGTTGGGCACATAGCACACAAGCAGGCTTGTGCGGAAGGCCACGCCGCTCCAGCTGGTCAGCCGTCCAACATCGGTTGACGGAGGCAAGGTAAATGAAGAACTTGACAGAGAGGGGGGCGCTCGACTTCCACACGATGCGCCAGTGCTCGGACGTAGTAGAGCTGGTGAATAGGGCATTATAGCAGGAGGAAGCGGAGTAAACCCCGTTTTCAGTCCACTTCCAAAGAATGGTGTCGGGCTCCTGGGATGGATTGATAGTCTGCAGCCAACACCAAAGGTCGAAGTACTCCAGCGCAGCCGCCGGGCCAAGGTGGCCGTGGATGTCGCTGATCCACGCGCGATCCACAAGAGCAGCAGCGACGGTACGCGATCGACGTCGCCGGCTTGGGACAAGAGCGGTAAGGTTCGGGGCGAGATCACTGATAGAGCAGCCCTAGAGCCATTTGTCGGTCCAGAAGCGACAAGATGTGACATTCCCGATGGACCAAGTCGTCTAGGCGTGGAAGAACTGAAGAGCCTCGGGTCCGGAGGGCGGCTGGAGATGTGACCATGGGCGGGAGCCATGAGAAGGGCGGAGCCAAAGCCATCGGACCCAAAGGGAGATGCCGGTGCGGTGAAGATCACGAATTTCGAGCCCGCCAAGCTCGAGAGGACGACAAACTCTTGCCCAGCTAACGAGGCAAGATCTAGCGCGGGCGTCTTTACGGCCATGCAATAGGAAGTCACGGATGATCCGGTTCGCCTTCTTGAGGATAGGTGGGGACAGTGACATGACCAGAAGTATGTGCACGGGCATAGCCATAAGAACTTGCTGGACCAAGGCGAGGCGTTCCCCTCACGAGAGAAGCGCGGCCTTCCAGGTTGCCAACTTGCGAAGTAACTTGTCGATGAGGGGAAGCAAGTGGGTGGCAGGCACCTTGCCGAGGGAGAGGGGGAGGCCTAGTTATTGGATGGGGAAGGCCACGACCGGGCAGGTCAGGGAGGAACCAACCGCATCGGAAACCTCAAGAGTGCAATGGATTGACGCCGCCGAACACTTAGCAGAATTGGTGCGTAGTCCAGACACAACCCCAGTATTCGTTGTATTACTATAATTGAAGATGAATAGATCATAAGTTTTTCCTGCTGAAAGAAAGATTGAAAATGAATAAACATGACAACCGTAGATCTTCTGCCTTTGGGTTTCCTTCTCATCCTGGCTTCTCAAGCTAGTCTGCTAAGTCAGTCGACGTGCCCCATGCAATGGAAATTGATCATGGCATCCCAGAGTGCCATAGCCTTTTTTTAAAGAATCCGGAGTGCCATAGCCAGCGGCAACAGGTTCCACAAGCTTGAGGTGCCAGCAATGGCGGGGCCAGGCCTCGCGGGGGAAGCGGCGACACTCAAATCCTGAAGAGAGGGGCGCTGGGTCCGATGGGTCCACGACGGAAACAAACATGAGGTCATGTACGGTCTGCGGATAGATAGTTAATGTTTTTGCTACTATATAGTAGTATTAGGTACGTACAGTAGTTTCCGAAATCCAATCTGCGCCCTCCGCCCGCGGCCGCGACTAGCAAGTACCGGCAACCATGGAGGTATACTTCCTCGCCTCCTCCTTCCAGCCACCCGTCGTCACTTGCGCCAGCGCCGCTACACCTCCTGGGTTCTCCTCGACAAGAAGGCCTACTTTGCGAGGAGGGTTTTTGCGGTTTCAGTGTGTGCGCGCACAGTTATGAAGGTGGTGGAGACGAATAGTCTACTAGTTCCTGAGTTTCGGTACTCGGCATACGAAGGCGAATAGTCAAGTAACCGTTGACATGTCATCATTGGACCCGCCAGTCAGAATGGTACCGACTGTTTTGCGGTGAAGAACTCGGCGTATATGTGCGTTTTTTTAGAAACAAAAAAATTGTGGGAATACTTGTTAACCCGGTGGCCGCACGAAATTGGTGGTATAAATTTAGTGCTTTTATAGTGCACTAGCACATATGCCCGTGCGTTGCAACGGGGAAAATTGATGTTTTGCACAAGCATAATGTCCCACAGCATCGGATTCATTATGAAGAACATATTGTAACGCAACATCATCCTTCTACAAAATGAATATAAAAAAATACGTCGCAATTTAGTCGTGTTCATATTTTCTTTGCGGGGCGTAATGTCCCACTGATTTCATTTAAATACAATCCTCTTTAATGGCATTTAAGTATGATCCTTTTATTAATTACCATGAAGACCTCATCCGTTTTAGTCAGGAATCAAATCCTTACTTTTCTAATTTAGTAGCCCCAACACATTAATGCATATAGATCCTTTCTTTTAATTATCCTACCTTTTTACCTCAAATCCTTCACGTAGAATTTATTAAGACCACAATCTTTCTAATAGTTATTCCACCGTTTTACCCATAATCCTTTCTTTAATTAGCCTCATTCATTTAAATATTATATTTAAGCCCACAATCCTTCCTTTGTTAGCTCATTCGCTTAATTAGCTCTCCCTAAACATGAGCCTTAGACCTCACCCTTCCCCATCTACAGGAACAAAGGGCGATTTGTGCGAACCCCGGGCTCTCCACCTCGCCGTTGCCGAATCGGCGGCTCCTTCACCCTCCGCCAGACGCTCCGGCGGCGGGAGGACGGGGGAGGCCCGATTTGCAGCGTGTACATAGTGTAGGAGTGCCTAGGGAGCCAGCTGGTGGCGCGGCGGTGCGTGTGGATCCGCTTTTTGCAGGTGTTGGTCTCCCCTTCGGCGGCGATGTTCCGGTGGAGCTCCGCGATGGACCAGCTCCTTTCTTCGTGCTCGCTGCTCGGTGGAGAGATCGTGCATGGTTCCCCCGTGCCGGAGATCGAGGGATGGCGATTCCGGCGGTTGAAGATCTGGAGAAGGAAGGCAATGTTGAGCGGTGCAACGACGATGACGGCCATGGGTGTAGGTCCTCAGGGACCGTTGATCGGAGACTTCCCGTTTTGCCCGGGGGCTGCTTCGATCCAAGGCGTCAGCGAGCAACGGCGAACGGCGCGTCACCGGCTCGTCCACGGCGCCGGCGTAGTCGGGTTGCAGAGGGGCTTGGTTGTAATTTCCTTTTCTGTGTGGACCTTTCAGTAATTTGGTCGTTTTAATATCAACTCCTTTTTCTCGTAAAAAATAAATAAATAAACATGATGATTGTCACTCGTATATTTAGAGTGAGTTGGGATTAGTAATTATGAAAGGTACATAAGTCTTTGGTTGTTACATCTAAGAGATAGACAGAAGGTCTTGTGTTCAATTTCCACAATGTTGATTTATTTTGATCCAATTATTTTTGCGGTCTCTCTATGAAAGCTCATAAAAGGCCCATCAACATACAAGTAACCGGTCCAGACCGCTTAACGTGTGTAAACCAAACGTAAAGGACTAAACCAAACCAAGAATACCTATTCCGATTCTAGGGTTTAATGCCAGAAATTTCAATCCGCGCCGTCGCCACGTAAAACCATGGACATATAGAGCTGGATGTCCCTGCATGTGGCCCTCGGTCCATGCCCAGGCCCTGCGCGCCCAACCAGGAGGGAGGGCCCAGCACTGGGGCCACGAAGAGGCCGCCGGCGTGCGGTTTGTTGCCCGTTTAAATCCCCAGAAATTATCGAGGAGGGGGACGGGGCGGGGGATTCACAAGACCTGGCATGGTGTATAAAAATGAGGCACGTATTACCATAAAAGGACAAGTCTACCCAAGCTGCCTAGCCTATATGGACACAACATGTTTGCTTTCCTAGTTTAACTCAAACACCACGCATGGCATGCAAGCCAACCTTGTAAAGCACACCTGCCTAGAACAGTACGTAATATATCTCCTGATCTAACCTTGCACTGCTAGAACACGTACTACTAATCGGCCTATCCTAGTATTGGCACAAGATTACCTAGCATAGATCATGGATCGTATCCGAGTGAGGTCAAAGTGTCAAACCCACCCACGGGGACTCTGGCGCTGGATTGGGGTTGGCGCCCGATCCCTGCGGGGCACGTTTAAATCCACGGCCGCCTTGCAGCCGAACAAAATCTAAAGATCAGGGTATCCTCCTTCCAGCCTGCCGATTAGCAACCATGGAGAGATACTTCGTCGCCTCCCCCTTCCAGACCCCCGTCGTCACTCGCGCCAGCGCCTGCTACGCCCCCTGGGTTCTCCTCGACACGAAGGCCTACTTCGCCGTCCGTGAGAACGCCACGACCGCCGAAGCTGTGACCAGCACCGGGAAGGCATTCAAGGTCACCTTCTGCCTGGCCTACCCGCCGGCCATCTCCCACTTCTGCGTCCATGGCCCCGAGTTCCAGCGCGACGACTTAACGCCCGAGCCCCTGGTCGTCTTCTCTTCCAAGTACTTGGTGCTCCTCCGCTTTATTTCCGGGAGAACCCGTTCGGGATCTCGGCTCGAGGAGTACTTCGTCTACAAGGCCGACCACGGCAAGCCGTCGCTCACACTGATCCCGCGTACTCCTCCGGGCACCACAAACTCGTTAAGCTTGTGCGTCCTGCCATTCGACGACAATGATGGGGGATTTGTCGTCGCAGATCTCTGCAAGACACTAGTGTCCCCGTCAGACTACAAGCTCCACGTCTTCTCTTCCAGAACAGGCAAGTGGGCCACTACGCCTTTGCGGTTGCAAACATATGCCGGGGTGAGGAAAGAGGACCTGCCGGGCCATTTTTTCAACAAGGTGGTCGCGCTCGGAGGAGGTGCCGTCGGCTGGACCGACCTCTGGCGTGGCATTCTCACCTGCAATGCGTTTGACAAGAACCCCGTTCTTAGTTTCATCCCGATACCCATGCTTGCATACTGTGACGAGCAACGGATAAGTGGCCCGTGGCTCATCCGGGATGTCACCTGCTCCAATGGTTACATCAAGTTTGTCGAGCTGGAACTTATTACTCAAAAGAGCAGCGAGACAAGAGAGGATAATCTTGACAGTGTTGATATCATCCACGATTCTGAGCTGTTCTTCCACAATGAGAATGCCCGCACCAACAAAAAAAAAGTGCCTAATTGACGCTTGTGTTGGTTGGAAGCTCCGGACATGTACTAGGCATACCACCTGGAACTACTGGCGCAAGGGGCAACCTATTGATATAGGTGGCATCCCGGCTGGCAACCCTATTCGTTTTATGTTGCTCCCACAGCTATGGAATGCTGTGGCTGGAAGATCGGCACCAAGGAATCAGTGTTCAGCTTGCCCCACCACCCTAGGCATGCACAGCGAGGATGTTGTTTACATGATGTCGAAACTGTCACATGATGATAAGAACGCATGGATGGTTGGTGTTAACCTTGGAAAGAAGGCGACGGACGTGCGTGTACGAGTTTCTGGTGCGAGAGTCCGCTATTTCAATCTGGAGCTCCTGATCTGTGAATTCTCTGAATATCTCCATGCAACTCCAAGGTAAATTTCTTTGGTTATCTTTACGTAACATTTTTCCTGCTGGTTACACAGCGATACAAGATTGTAAAAATTAATTGTACCAATTCCCTATTTCTACATCTGACATATCTGTTTTCTTCTTATTTGCTTCAGGTCAAGTACTGGTGGAGTCAAAAGTGCGCCAAATGTGGAACATAATTGTCATATTTTATCATAATTTTTGCTGTGGGTTAATGTGTCATTTTCATGCGGTAGAATTTTAACTGTGTGCTTGTACCTTGGAACAGTAGCTACTACATACAGTCAGAGTTGCTTTGAGAACCAAACCAACCTCTTATTGGATGGCTAGTAGGATGATGCTACCTACATCCATCTGGACGTTTGATTCTTTCGTGTCTCATAAATGTGGATTATCATTTAAGTGGAAAATGACATTCTCGTCGATAGCAAGGCACACATGGCGACTTCATCAATTTTGAAGCTCAATAACTCCGACTTGGTCTTCACTAGGCGATGTGTGTGTTGGGGGCGGAGAAAAAAAAAGGAGATACCCCAATGTTGCAGAGGCTACGGATAAGCTTACAGTGACATACATATTTGTTGGGGATCGTAGCAGAAATTTAAAATTTTCTACGCATCACCAAGATCAATCTATGGAGTCATCTAGCAACGAGAGAGAGAGGAGTGCATCTATATACCCTTATAGATCGCGAGCGGAAGCGTTCAAGAGAACGGGGGTGATGGAGTCGTACTCGTCGTGATCCAAATCACCGATGATCCTAGCGCCGAACGGACGGCACCTTCGCGTTGAACACACGTACGGAGCGGAGACGTCTCCTCCTTCTTGATCCAGCAAGGGGGAGGAGAAGTTGATGGAGATCCAGCAGCACGACGACGTGGTGGTGGAAGCAGCGGGATTCCAGCAGGGCTTCGCCAAGCGCTACTGGAGGAGGAAGAGGTGTCACGGGAGGGAGAGGGAGGCGCCAGGGCTTAGGGTGTGGCTGCCCTCCCTCCCCTCCACTATATATAGGGGCTAGGGGGGCGCATGCCCCCTTGGAGATCCCATCTAGAGGGGGGGGGCGCCCCCTTAGGGTTTCCAACTAGGGGGGCTCATGCCCCCTCGGGGGGCAACGGCCCCCTAGGGTTTCCAACCCAAATCCTAGGCGCATTGGGCCCTTGGGTGGGGCGCACCAGCCCACCAGGGCCTGGTTCCCACGCCACTTCAGCCCATGGGGCCCTTCGGGATAGGTGGCCCCACCCGGTGGACCCCCGGAACCCTTCCGGTGGTCCCGGTACAATACCGGTGACCCTCGAAACTCTCCTATAGCCGAAACTGGACTTCCTATATATAAATCTTTACCTCCGGACCATTTCGGAACTCCTCATGATGTCCGAGATCTCATTCGGGACTCCGAACAACTTTCGCTTAACCGCATACTAATATCTCTACAACTCTAGCGTCACCGAACCTTAAGTGTGTAGACCCTACGGGTTCGGGAGACACGTAGACATGACTGAGACTACTCGTCGGTCAATAACCAACAGCGGGATCTGGATACCCATGTTGGCTCCCACATGCTCCACGATAATCTCATCGGATGAACCACGATGTCGAGAATTCAATCAATCCCGTATACAATTCCCTTTGTCTATCTGTACGATACTTGCCCGAGGTTCGATCGTCGGTATACCGATACCTTGTTCAATCTCGTTACGACAAGTTTCTTTACTCGTTCCCGTAACACATCATCCCGTGAACAACTCCTTGATCACATTGAGCTCATTATAATGATGTCCTACCGAGTGGGCCTAGAGATACCTCTCCGTCATAAGGAGTGACAAATCCCAGTCTCGATTCGTGCCAACCCAACAGGTACTTTCGGGGATACCCGTAGTGTACCTTTATAGCCACCCAGTTACGTTGTGACGTTTGGCACACCCAAAGTACCCTTACGGTATCCGAGAGTTGCACAATCTCATGGTCTAAGGAAATGATACTTGACATTAGAAAAGTTTTAGCAGACAAACTACACGATCTTGTGCTATGCTTAGGATTGGGTCTTGTCCATCACATCATTATCCTAATGATGTGATCCCGTTGTCAATGACATCCTATGTCCATGATTAGGAAACCGTAACCATCTATTGATCAACGAGCTAGTCAACTAGAGGCTCACTAGGGACATGTTGTGGTCTATGTATTCACACATGTGTTATGATTTCTGGATAACACAATTGCAGCATGAACAATAGACAATTATCATGAACAAGGAAATATAATAATAATCATTTTATTATTGCCTCTAGGGCATATTTCCAACAGTCTCCCACTTGCATTAGAGTCAATAATCTAGTTACATTGTGATGAATCGAACACCCATAGAGTTCTGGTGTTGATCATGTTTTGCTCGAGGAAGAGGTTTAGTCAACGGATCTGTTACATTCAGGTCCATATGCACTTTACAAATATCTATGTCTCCATTTTGAACATTTTCACGAATGGAGTTGAAGCAACGCTTGATATGCCTGGTCTTCTTGTGAAAGTTGGGCTCCTTGGCAAGGGCAATAGCTCCAGTGTTGTCACAGAAGAGAGTCATCAGGCCCGACGCATTGGAAATAACTCCTAGGTCAGTAATGAACTCCTTCATCCAGATTGCTTCATGTGCTGCCTCCGAGGCTGCCATGTACTCCGCTTCACATGTAGATCCCGCCACGACGCTTTGCTTGCAACTGCACTAGCTGACTGCCCCACCATTCAAAATATACATGTATCCGGTTTGTGACTTGGAATCATCCAGATCTGTGTCGAAGCTAGCATCGATGTAACCCTTTACGACGAGCTCTTCGTCACCTTCATAAACGAGAAACATATCCTTAGTCCTTTTCAGGTACTTCAGGACATTCTTGACTGCTGTCCAGTGTTCCATGCCGGGGTTACTTTGGTACCTTCCTACCAAACTTACAGCAAGGTTTACATCAGGTCTGGTACACAGCATGGCATACATAATAGACCCTATGGCCGAGGCATAGGGGACGACGTTCATCTTTTCTCTATCTTCTGCCGTGTTCGGGCATTGAGCCGTGCTCAATCTCATACCTTGCAATACAGGCAAGAACCCTTTCTTGGACTGATCCATATTGAACTTCTTCAATATCTTGTCAAGGTACGTGCTCTGTGAAAGACTAATGAGGCGTCTCGATCTATCTCTATAGATCTTGATGCCTAATATATAAGCAGCTTCTCCAAGGTCCTTCATTGAAAAACACTTGTTCAAGTAGGCCTTTATGCTTTCCAAGAATTCTATATCATTTCCCATCAATAGTATGTCATCCACATATAATATGAGAAATGCTACAGAGCTCCCACTCACTTTCTTGTAAACATGGGCTTCTCCATAAGTCTGCGTAAACCCAAACGCTTTGATCATCTCATCAAATCGAATGTTCCAACTCCGAGATGCTTGCACCAGCCCATAGATTGAGCGTTGGAGCTTGCACACCTTGTCAGCATTCCTAGGATTGGCAAAACCTTCTGGCTGCATCATATACAATTCTTCCTTAAGGAAACCATTAAGGAATGCCGTTTTGACGTCCATTTGCCATATCTCATAATCATAGAATGCGGCAATTGCTAACATAATTCGGACGGACTTCAACTTTGCTACGGGTGAGAAAGTCTCATCGTAGTCAACCCCTTGAACTCGTCGATAACCCTTAGCGACAAGCCGAGCCTTATAGATGGTCACATTACCATCTGCGTCTGTCTTCTTCTTAAAGATCCATTTATTTTCTATGGCTCGCCGATCATCGGGCAAGTCAGTCAAAGTCCATACTTCGTTTTCATACATGGATCCTATCTCGGATTTCATGGCTTCCAGCCATTTGTCGGAATCCGGGCCCGCCATCGCTTCTTCATAGTTCGAAGGTTCACCATTGTCTAACAACATGATTTCTAGGACAGGGTTGCCGTACCACTCTGGCGCGGAACGTGTCCTTGTGGACCTACGAAGTTTAGTAGCAACTTGATCTGAAGTTTCATGATCATCATCATTAACTTCCTCTCTAGTCGATGCAGGCACCACAGAAACATTTTCTTGAGCTGCGCCACTCTCCGGTTCAAGAGGCAATACTTCATCAAGTTCTACTTTGCTCCCACTTACTTCTTTCGAGAGAAACTCTTTCTCTAGAAAGGATCCATTATTGGCAACAAAGATCTTGCCTTCGGATTTGAGGTAGAAGGTATACCCAATAGTTTTCTTAGGGTATCCTATGAAGACGCATTTTCCGATTTGGGTTCGAGCTTTTCAGCTTGAAGTTTCTTGACATAAGCATCGCATCCCCAAACTTTCAGAAACGACAGCTTAGGTTTCTTACCAAACTACAATTCATACGGTGTCGTCTCAACGGATTTCGACGGAGCCCTATTTAAAGTAAATGCGGCAATCTCTATAGCATAACCCCAAAATGATAGCGGTAGATCGGTAAGAGACGTCGTAGATCGCGCCATATCCAATAGAGTGCGATTACGACGTTCGGACACACCATTACGCTGAGGTTTTCCAGGCGGCGTGACTTGTGAAACAATTCCACATTTCCTTAAGTGTGTGCCAAATTCGTGACTCAAATATTCTCCCCCACAATTTGATCATAAGAACTTGATTTTCCTGTCACATTGATTCTCAACCTCACTCTGAAATTCCTTGAACTTTTCAAAAGTCTCAGACTTGTGTTTCATTAAGTAGACATACCCATATCTACTCAAGTCATCAGTGAGGGTGAGAACATAATGATAGCCACCGCGAGCCTCAACGCTCATTGGACCGCACACATCAGTATGTATGATTTCCAATAAGTTGGTTGCTCGCTCCATTGTTCCGGAGAATGGGGTCTTGGTCATTTTGCCCATGAGGCATGGTTCGCACGTGTCAAATGATTCATAATCAAGAGACTCCAAAAGTCCATCTGCATGGAGCTTCTTCATGCGTTTGACACCAATGTGACCAAGGCGGCAGTCGCACAAGTATGTGGGACTATCATTATCAGCCTTACATCTTTTGGCATTCACACTATGAATATGTGTAACATCACATTCGAGATTCAACAAGAATAAACCATTGACCAACGGGGCATGACCATAAAACATATCTCTCATATAAATGGAACAACCATTATTCTCGGATTTAAATGAGTAGCCATCTCGCATTAAACGAGATCCAGATACAATGTTCATGCTCAAAGCTGGTACTAAATAACAATTATTGAGGTTTAAAACTAATCCCGTAGGTAAATGTAGAGGTAGTGTGCCGATGGCGATCACATCGACCTTGGAACCATTCCCGACGCGCATCGTCACCTCGTCCTTCGCTAGTCTCCGTTTATTCCGCAGCTCCTATTTTGAGTTACAAATATGAGCAACCGCACCGGTATCAAATACCCAGGAGCTACTACGAGCGCTGGTTAGGTACACATCAATAACATGTATATCACATATACCTTTGACATTGCCGGGCTTCTTATCCGCTAAGTACTTGGGGCAGTTCCGCTTCCAGTGACCCTTTATCTTGCAATAAAAGCACTCAGTCTCAGGCTTGGGTCCATTCTTTGGCTTCTTCCCGGCAGCTTGCTTACCGGGCGTGGCAACTCCCTTGCCGTCCTTCTTGAAGTTCTTTTTACCCTTGCCTTTCTTGAACTTAGTGGTTTTATTCACCATCAACACTTGATGTTCCTTTTGGATTTCCACCTCCGCTGATTTCAGCATTGAATATACCTCAGGAATGGTCTTTTCCATCCCCTGCATATTGAAGTTCATCAGAAAGCTCTTGTAGCTAGGTGGGAGCGACTGAAGGATTCTGTCAACGACCGCATCATCTGGGAGATTAACTCCCAGATGAGACAAGCGGTTGTGCAACCCAGACATTTTGAGTATGTGCTCGCTGACAGAACTATTCTCCTCCATCTTACAATTGTAGAACTTGTCGGAGACTTCATATCTTTCGACCTGGGCATGAGCTTGGAAAACCATTTTCAGCTCTTGGAACATCTCATATGCTCCGTGTTGCTCAAAATGCTTTTGGAGCCCCGGTTCTAAGCTGTAAAGCATGCCGCACTGAACCAGGGAGTAATCATCACTACGCGTCTGCTAGGCATTCATAATGTCTTGATCTACTGGGAAAACAGGTGCTTCACCTAGTGGTGCATCAAGACATATGCTTTCTTGGCAGCTATGAGGATAATCCTCAGGTTACGGACCTAGTCCGTGTAGTTGCTGCCATCGTCTTTCAGCTTGGTTTTCTCTAGGAACGCGTTGAAGTTGAGGGCAACATTAGCTTGGGCCATTTGATCTACAAGACATATTGCAAAGATTTTAGACTATGTTCATGATAATTAAGTTCATCTAATCAAATTATTTAATGAACTCCCGCTCGGATAGACATTCCTCTAGTCATCTAAGTGATACATGATCCGAGTCAACTAGGCCGTGTCCGATCATCACGTGAGACGGACTAGTCATCATCGGTGAACATCTTCATATTGATCGTATCTTCTATATGACTCATGTTCGACCTTTCGGTCTTCCGTGTTCCGAGGCCATGTCTATAAATGCTAGGCTCGTCAAGTCAACCTAAGTGTATTGCGTGTGTAAATCTGGCTTACACCCGTTGTATGTGAACATTAGAACCTATCACACCCGATCATCATGTGGTGCTTCGGAACAACGTACCTTAGCAATGGTGCATAGTTAGGGGGAACACAATTCTTGGTATTTTAATGAGGGATCATCCTATTTATGCTATAGTCGTTCTAAGCAAATAAGATGTAAAAACATAATAAACATCACATGCAATCAAATAGTGACATGATATGGCCAATATCATTTTTCTCCTTTTGATCTCCATCTTCGGGGCGCCATGATCATCATCGTCACCGGCATGACACCATGACCTCCATCATCATGATCTCCATCATCGTGTCTTCATGAAGTTGTCTCGCCAACTATTACTTCTACTACTATGGCTAACAGTTAGCGATAAAGTAAAGTAATTACATGACGTTTATGTTGACACGCAGGTCATAAATAAATTAAGACAACTCCTATGGCTCCTGCCGGTTGTCATACTCATCGACATGCAAGTCGTGATTCCTATTACAAGAACATGATCAATCTCATACATCACATATATCATTCATCACATCCTTTTGGCCATATCACATCACACGACATATGTTGCAAAAACAAGTTAGACATCCTCTAATTGTTGTTGCAAGTTTTTTTACGTGGCTGCTATAGGTTTCTAGCAAGAACGTTTCTTACCTACGCCAAAACCACAACGTGATATGCCAATTTCTATTTATCCTTCATAAGGACCCTTTTCATCGAATCTGATCCGACTAAAGTGGGAGAGACACACACCCGCTAGCCACCTTATGCAACTAGTGCATGTCAGTCGGTGGAACCAGTCTCACGTAAGCGTACGTGTAAGGTCGGTCCGGGACGCTTCATCCCATGATGCCGCCGAATCAAGATAAGACTAATAATGGCAAGTAAATTGACAAAATCGACGCCCACAACAACTTGTGTTCTACTCGTGTATAGAAACTACGCATAGACCTAGCTCATGATGCCACCGTTGGGGATCGTAGCAGAAATTTAAAATTTTCTACGCATCACCAAGATCAATCTATGGAGTCATCTAGCAACGAGAGAGAGAGGAGTGCATCTACATACCCTTGTAGATCGCGAGCGGAAGCGTTCAAGAGAACGGGGTTGATGGAGTTGTACTCGTCGTGATCCAAATCACCGATGATCCTAGCACCGAACGGACGGCACCTCCGCGTTCAACACACGTACGGAGCGGAGACGTCTCCTCCTCCTTGATCCAGCAAGGGGGGAGGAGAAGTTGATGGAGATCCAGCAGCACGACGGCGTGCTGGTGGAAGCAGCGGGATTCCAGCAGGGCTTCGCCAAGCACTACTGGAGGAGGAAGAGGTGTCACGGGAGGGAGAGGGAGGCGCCAGGGCTTAGGGTGCGGCTGCCCTCCCTCCCCTCCCTATATATAGGGGCTAGGAGGCGCATGCCCCCTGGAGATCCCATCTAGAGGGGGGGGGGCGGCCCTGATACGTCTCCGTCGTATCTACTTTTCCAAACACTTTTGCCCTTGTTTGGACTCTAACTTGTATGATTTGAATGGAACTAACCCGGACTGACGCTGTTTTCCGCAGAATTGCCATGATGTTGTTTTATGTGCAGAAAACAAAAGTTCTCGGAATGACCTGAAACTCCACCGGATATCTTACAATAAATAATAAAAATCCTCGCCAAAGATGAAGACCAGGGGGCCCACACCCTTCTCACGAGGGTGGGGGGCGCCCCCCTAGGGCGCGCCCCCTACCTCGTGGGCCACCTAGAGACCCCCCGACTCCAACTCCAAGTCTATATAACTGCTTTCGGGGAGAAAAAATAAAGGAGAAGAAATCATTGCATTTTACGATACGGAGCCGCCGCCAAGCCCTAAAACCTCTCGGGAGGGCTGATCTGGAGTCCGTTCGGGGCTCCGGAGAGGGGGATTCATCGCCGTCGTCATCATCAACCATCCTCCATCACCAATTTCATGATGCTCACCGCCGTGCATGAGTAATTCCATTGTAGGCTTGCTGGACGGTGATGGGTTGGATGAGATTCACCATGTAATTGAGTTAGTTTTGTTAGGGTTTGATCCCTAGTATCCACTATGTTCTGAGATTGATGTTGCTATGACTTTGCTATGCTTAATGCTTGTCACTAGGGCCTGAGTGCCATGATTTCAGATCTGAACCTATTATGTTTTTATCAATATATGAGAGTTCTAGATCCTATCTTGCAAGTCTATAGTCACCTATTATGTGTTATGATCCGTTAACCTTGAAGTGAAAATAATCGGGATACTTACCGGTGATGACCGTAGTTTGTGGAGTTCATGTATTCACTATGTGCTAATGATTTGTTCCGGTTCTCTATTAAAAGGAGGCCTTAATATCCCTTAGTTTCCATTAGGACCCCGCTGCCACAGGAGGGTAGGACAAAAGATGTCATGCAAGTTCTTTTCCATAAGCACGTATGACTATATTCAGAATACATGCCTACATTACATTGACGAATTGGAGCTAGTTCTGTGTCACCCTATGTTATGTCTGTTACATGATGAACCGCATCCGGCATAATTATCCATCATTGATCCGATGCCTACGAGCTTTCCATATACTGGTTTACGCTTATTTATTTTCCCGTTGCTATTGTTACAATCACTACAAAACACCAAAACATTACTTTGCTTTCATTACTCTTTTGTTACCGTTACCATCACTATCATATTACTTTGCTACTAAACACTTTGCTGCAGATACTAAGTTTCCAGGTGTGGTTGAATTGACAACTCAGCTGCTAATACTTGAGAATATTCTTTGGCTCCCCTTGTGTCGAATTAATAAATTTGGGTTGAATACTCTACCCTCGAAAGCTGTTGCGATCCCCTATACTTGTGGGTTATCAAGACTAATTTCTGGCGCCGTTGCCGGGAAGCATAGCTCTATTCTTTGAGTCACTTGGGATTTATATCTGCTGGACACTATGAAGAACTTGAGAGATCCAAAAACCAAGATCTATCCCTCAACTACAAGGGGGGGGTAAGGAACTGACATCTAGCTCTGCACTTGATTCACCTTCTGTTATGAGTAAGCTTGCGACACCTACACCTGCTTCTGCTATTCGTTCTGATATGTCGCATGTTATTGATGATGCTACTTCTGCTATGCATGATACTTATGATGAAACTACCTCTATGCCTGATACTACTATGCCACTTAGTGATTTTCTAGAGGAACGACTTGCTAGGGCTAGAGGGATTGAAAATATTGAATCTGATTATGAAGATGAAAGTGATGATGAAGAATCGCTTGTTATTCCCAAGGGTTATTTATTTGATCAAGATGCTTCTTTAGCTATTTTAGCCTACAAAGATAGATATGAACTCAAAAGGTTATTAGCTAAATGGAATAAGCAATCTCCAAATGCTAGGATGAGACCTGACCCTGCTTTTGCTACTTCACCTATATGTGTTGCTGATAAGGATTATGAATTCTCTGTTGATCCTGATATAATTACTTTGGTTGAATTTGATCCTTTTCATGGCTATGAATCTGAAACTGTTGTAGCACATACTAAATTGAATGATATAGCCACCCTATTCACCAATGATGAGAGATCTCGCTACTTTTATATCCTTAAAATATTTCCGTTCTCACTAAAGGGTGATGCTAAGATATGGTTTAATTCTCTTGATCCTGGTTGTGTGCATAGTCCCCAAGATATGATTTATTACTTCTCTGCTAAATATTTCCCTGCTCATAAGAAACAAGCTACTTTAAAGGAAATATACAACTTTGTGCAAATTAAAGAAGAGAGTCTCCCACAAGCTTGGGGGAGGCTTCTCAAGTTACTTAATGTTTTGCCTTATCATCCTCTTAAGAAAAATGAAATACTTGATATCTTTTATAATGGACTAACCGATGCTTCCAGAGATTACGTGGATAGTTGTGCTGGTTCTCTTTTCAGGGAAACAACACCGGATGAAGCTGAAATCTTATTGAACAATATGTTGACAAATGAAAATAATTGGGCACCTCCTGAGCTAGCTCCTGCTCCAATTAATGATCCTATTCCTAAACCAACTCCGAAGAAGAGAGGTATTCTATTTCTCAGTCCTAAAGATATGCAAGAGGCAAAGAAATCTATGAAAGAAAAAGGTATTAAAGCTGAAGATGTTAAGAATTTACCTCCTATTGAAGAAATACATGGTCTCAATTTACCGCCTGATGAAGAAATATATGATCTTAATCCTTTATTTATTGAAGAACCTCCAGACCTCGATAACCCGACACATGTAGTAAAGGTAAATTCTCTCTATAGATATGATAAAACTGAAATCCCTCCTACTAAAATTGCTAGTCAATGCTTGGATGAGTTTGATAATTTAATGTTTAAGCAAGAAGACTTCAATGCTTATTTTGGTAGTAAATTAAAACAAGATGCTGATATGATTAAATACTTAGGTGATTATATGGCTAATATTAGAGGTGAACTTAAACTTGTTAGCAAACATGCTTCTATGGTTACCACTCAAGTAGAACAAATACTTAAAGCTCAAAAAGAATTGCTCAATGAGATGAATAGGAAGAAAAATAATTATGCTGTTAAAGTGGCTACTAGAACTGGTAGAATGACTCAGGAACCTTTTGATACGTCTCCAACGTATCTATAATTTTTGATTGCTCCATGCTATATTATCTACTGTTTTGGACTATATTGGGCTTTATTTTCCACTTTTATATTATTTTTGGGACTAACCTATTAACCGGAAGCCCAGCCCAGAATTGCTATTTTTTTGCCTATTTCAGTGTTTCGAAGAAACGGAATATCAAACGGAGTCCAAACGGAATAAAATCTTCGGGAACGTGATTTTCTCACCAAACGTGATCCAGGAGACTTGGAACCTGCTCCAAGGAACAAAAGGGGTGGTCACTAGGGTGGGGGGCGCCCCCCCTAGGGCGCCACCTGCCTCGTGGGCCCCTCGTTGCTCCTCCGGCGTACTTCTTCCTCCTATATATACACACGTACCCCCAAACGATCAGAAAAGGAGCCAAAAACCTAATTCCACGGCCGCAACTTTCTGTATCCACGAGATCCCATCTTGGGGCCTGTTCCGGAGCTCCGGCGGAAGAGGGCCGTCATCACGGAGGGCTTCTACATCATCATAGCCTCTCTGATGAAGTGTGAGTAGTTTACCTCAGACCTTCGGGTCCATAGTTACTAGCTATATGGCTTCTTCTCTCTCTTTGAATCTCAATACAAAGTTCTCCCCTCTCTTGTGGAGATCTATTCGATGTAATCTTCTTTTTGCGGTGTGTTTGTTGAGATCGATGAATTGTGGGTTTATGATCAAGTCTATCTATGAATAATATTTGAATCTTCTCTGAATTCTTTTATGTATGATTGGTTATCTTTGCAAGTCTCTTCGAATTATCCGTTTTGTTTGGCCAACTAGATTGGTAGTTCTTGCCATGGGAGAAGTGCTTAGCTTTGGGTTCAATCTTGCGGTGTCCTTACCCAGTGACAGAAGGGGCAGCAAGGCACGTATTGTATCGTTGCCATCGAGGATAACAAGATGGGGTTTATTTCATATTGCATGAATTTATCTCTCTACATCATGTCATCTTGCTTAAGGCGTTACTCTGTTTTTAACTTAATACTCTAGATGCATGCTGGATAGTGGTCGATGAGTGGAGTAATAGTAGTAGATGCAGAATTGTTTCGATCTACTTGTCATGGATGTGATGCCTATATACATGATCATGCCTAGATATTCTCATAACTATGCTCAATTCTGTCAATTGCTCAACAGTAATTTGTTCACCCACCGTAGAATACTTATGCTCTTGAGAGAAGCCACTAGTGAAACCTATGGCCCCCGGGTCTATTCTCATCATATCAATCTCCATTACTTTAATCTTGCTTTGCTTTTTTACTTTGCCTTTACTTTTTTACTTTGCATCTTTATACCAAAAATACCAAAAATATTATATCTATCAGATCTCACTCTCGTAAGTGACCGTGAAGGGATTGACAACCCCTAATCGTGTTGGTTGCGAGTAGCTATCGCTTTGTGCAGGTACGAGGGACTTGAGTGTGGCCTCCTACTGGATTGATACCTTGGTTCTCAAAAACTGAGGGAAATACTTACGCTACTCTGCTGCATCATCCCTTCCTCTTCGGGGAAAACCAAGGCAAGCTCAAGACGTAGCAAGAAGGATTTCTGGCGCCGTTGCCGGGGAGTCTACGCAAAAAGTCAACATACCAAGTACCCATCACAATCCCTATCTCTCGCATTACATTATTTGCCATTTGCCTCTCGTTTTCCTCTCCCCCCAATTTACCCTTGGCGTTTTATTCGCCCTATCTCTTTATCCTCCCTCTCTATTTGCCTCTTTTTGCCTATTTGCCTTTTTGTTTGCTCGTGTGTTAGATTGCTTGTTTGTCGCGATGGCTCAAGATACTACCAAATTGTGTGACTTCACCAATACCAATAATAATGATTTCCTTAGCACCCCGATTGCTCCTCTTACCGATGCTGAATCTTGTGAAATTAATACTGCTTTGTTGAATCTTGTTATGAAAGATCAATTCGCCGGCCTTCCTAGTGAAGATGCCGCTACTCATCTGAATAGCTTCGTTGATTTATGTGATATGCAAAAGAAAAAAGATGTCAATAATGATGTCGTTAAATTGAAGCTATTTCCTTTTTCGCTTAGAGATCGTGCTAAAGCTTGGTTTTCGTCTTTGCCTAAGAATAGTATTGATTCATGGAACAAGTGCAAAGATGCTTTTATCTCTAAGTATTTTCCTCCCGCTAAGATCATCTCTCTTAGAACCGATATTATGAACTTTAAACAACTTGATCATGAACATGTTGCACAAGCTTGGGAGAGAATGAAATTAATGATACGTAATTGCCCTACTCATGGTTTGAATTTGTGGATGATCATACAAAATTTTTATGTCGGATTGAATTTTGCTTCTAGAAATCTTTTAGATTCGGCCGCGGGAGGCACTTTTATGGAAATCACTTTAGGAGATGCTACCAAACTCCTAGATAATATTATGGTTAATTATTCTCAATGGCATACTAAAAGATCTTCTAATAAAAAAGTGCATGCGATAGAAGAAATCAATGTGTTGAGTGGAAAGATGGATGAACTTATGAAATTATTTGCTACTAAGAGTGTTTCTTCTGATCCTAATGATATGCCTTTGTCTACTTTGATTGAGAATAACAATGAATCTATGGATGTGAATTTTGTTGGTAGGAATAATTTTGGTAACAACGCTTATAGAGGGAATTTTAATCCTAGGCCATATCCTAGTAATCCTTCTAATAATTATGGGAATTCCTACAACAACTCTTATGGAAATTATAATAAGATGCCCTATGAATTTGAGAATAGTGTTAAAGAGTTTATGAATTCACAAAAGAATTTTAATGCTTTGCTTGAGAGAAATTGCTTAAAGTTGATGATTTGGCTAGAAACGTTGATATAATTTCTCTTGAGGTTGATTCTTTAAAGCTTAGATCTATTCCTCCTAAGCATGGTATCAATGAGTCTCTCAAAGCCATGAGAATTTCCATTGATGAGTGCAAGGAAAGAACCGCTAGGATGCGTGCTTCCAAAGATGCCTTTATTAAAGCGTGTTCCTCCAATTCCTATGAAAATCAAGATGAAGATATAAAAGTTATTGATGTGTCCCCTATTAAATCTTTATTTTGCAATATTAATCTTGATGAAACTGAATAAGATCTTCCTTTCCCTAGAAGGCGTTCTAAAAATTCGGAGTATTTAGATCTTAATGATGAAATTGATGAAAGTGGGATTGAAAGAAATAAAAATCTAGATGTTGCTAAACCCACTATATTGGATTTCAAGGAATTTAATTATGGAAGTTTCTCTTTAATTGATTGTATTTCCTTGTTGCAATCCGTGCTAAATTCTCCACATGCTTATAGTCGAAATAAAGCCTTCACCGAAGATATTGTTGATGCCTTGATGCAATCTTATGAAGAAAAACTTGAGTTGAAAGTTTCTATCCCTAGAAAACTCTATGATGAGTGGGAACCAACTATTAAAATTAAAATTAAAGATCATGAGTTTTATGCTTTGTGTGATTTGGGTGCTAGTGTCTCTACTATTCCCAAGACTTTGTGTGATTTACTAGATTTCCGTATTTTGATGATTGCTCTCTAAACTTGCATCTTGCGGATTCCACTATTAAGAAACCTATGGGAAGAATTAATGATGTTCTTATTGTTGAAAATAGGAATTATGTGCCCATAGATTTCATTGTTCTTGATATAGATTGCAATCCTTCTTGCCCTATTATTCTTGGTAGACCTTTCCTTAGAACGGTTGGTGCGATTATTGATATGAAGGAAGGGAATATTAGATTTCAATTTCCACTAAAAAAGGGCATGGAAAACTTTCCAAAAAAGAAAATAAAATTACCATATGAAACTATCATGAGAGCCACTTATGGATTGCCTACCAAAGATGGCAATACCTAGATCTATCCTCGCTTTTATGCCTAGCTAGGGGCGTTAAACGATAGCGCTTGTTGGGAGGCAACCCAATTTTATTTTTATTCCTTGCTTTTGCTCCTGATTAGTAATAAATAAATTATTTATCCTATGTTTTGGTTGTGTTTTTTGTGTTTAATTAGTGTTTGTGCCAAGTAGAACCGTTGGGAAGACTTGGGGAAAGTCTTGTTGAACTTGCTGTAAAAAACAGAAACTTTAGCGCTCACGAGAACTGTTGTCATTTTTATTTGAAGAGTGATATTTAGTTAATTCTTTTTGCAGCTGATTAATAGATAAATTCCTCACGTCCAGCAATTTATTTTAGAATTTTTGGAGTTCCATATCTTGCGCTAGCTACAGATTACTACAGACTGTTCTGTTTTTGACAGATTCTGTTTTTCGTGTGTTGTTTGCTTATTTTGATGAATCTATGGCTAGTAAAATAGTTTATAATCCATAGAGAAGTTGGAATACAGTAGGTTTAACACCAATATAAATAAATAATGATTTCATTACAGTACCTTGAAGTGGTATTTTGTTTTCTTTCGCTAACGGAGCTCACGAGTTTTCTATTTTGAGTTTTGTGTTGTGAAGTTTTCAAGTTTTGGGTGAATTCTTATGATGGATCATGGAACAAGGAGCAGCAAGAGCCTAAGCTTGGGTATGCCCATGGCACCCCCAAGATAATCCAAGCACACCAAAAAGTCAAAGCTTGGGGATGCCCCGGAAGGCATCCCCTCTTTCGTCCACTTCCATCGGTAATTTACTTGGAGCTATATTTTTATTCACTAACATGATATGTGTTTTGCTTGGAGCGTCTTGTATTATTTGTGTCTTTGCGTCTTAGTATGCCACAATCATCCTTGATGTACACACCTTTTGAGATAGCCATACATTAATTAGAATTTGATAGAATACTCTATGTGCTTCACTTATATCTTTTGAGCCAAGTAGTTTTGCTCTATGTGCTTCACTTATATCTTTTGAGCTAGATAATTTTGCTCTATGTGCTTCACTTATATCTTTTAAGCGTTATAATTTTGATCTATGTGCTTCACTTAGATCTTTTAGAGCACGGTGGTGGATTTGTTTTAAAGAAACTATTGATCTCTCATGCTTCACTTAAATTATTTTGAGAGTCTCTTAATAGCATGGTAATTTGCTTAATAATAATATGCTTGGTATTCAAGATTTGTGAAACTTTCTTTTGAGTGTGTTGAATACTAAGAAAAGATTGAAGCATCATAATTGTTTTGAGATATGGAGGTGATAATATTGAAGTCATGCTAGTTGAGTAGTTGTGAATTTAAAGAATACTTGTGTTGAAGTTTGTAATTCCCGTAGCATGCACGTATGGTGAACCGTTATGTGACGAAGTCGGAGCATGATTTATTTATTGATTGTCTTCCTTATGAGTGGCGGTCGGGGACGAGCGATGGTCTTTTCCTACCAATCTACCCCCGTAGGAGCATGTGCGTAATACTTTGCTTTGATAACTTCTAGATTTTTGCAATAAGTATATGAGTTCTTTATGACTAATGTTGAGTCCATGGATTATACGCACTCTCACCCTTCCACCTTTGCTAGCCTCTCTAATACCGCGCACCTTTCGCTAGTATCATACAACTACCATATACCTTCCTCAAAACAGCCACCATACCTACCTATCATGGCATTTCCATAGCCATTCCGAGATATATTGCCATGCAACTTCCCACCACCTAGTTCATCATGACACATTCATCATTGTCATATTGCTTAGCATGATCATGTAGTTGACATAGTAATTGTGGCAAAGCCACCGTTCATAATTTCTTCATACTTGTCACTCTTGATTCATTGCATATCCCGGTACACCGCCGGAGGCATCCATATAGAGTCATACTTTGTTTTAGAATCGAGTTGTAATCATTGAGTTGTAAATAAATAAAAGTGTGATGATCATCATTTAATAGAGCATTGTCCCAATAAAAAAGGCCAAAGAAAAAAAAGAAGGCCCCCCAAAAAGAAAGTCCCATATATAGCAAGTCTCATATATTGTGCTTCAAAGTAGCACCATGATATAGCAAGTCTCATATATTGTGCTTCAAAGTAGCACCATGTTCTTCATATAGAGAGTCTCATATGTCGTCACTTTCATATACTAGTGGGAATTTTACATTATAGAACTTGGCTTGTATATTCCAATGATGGGCTTCCTCAAAATTGCCCTAGGTCTTCGTGAGCAAGCAAGTTGGATGCACACCCACTAGTTTCTTTTGTTGAGCTTTCATACATTTATAGCTCTAGTGCATCCGTTGCATGGCAATCCCTACTCACTCACATTGATATCTATTGATGGGCATCTCCATAGCCCGTTGGTACGCCTAGTTGATGTGAGACTATCTTCCCCTCCTTTTTGTCTTCTCCACAACCACCATTCTATTCCACCTATAGTGCTATATCCATGGCTCACGCTCATGTATTGCGTGAAGATTGAAAAAGTTTTGAAAAAGTTAGAGTATGAAACAATTGCTTGGCTTGTCATCGGGGTTGTGCATGATTTAAATACTTTGTGTGGTGAAGATGGAGCATAGCCAGACTATATGATTTTGTAGGGATAACTTTCTTTGGCCATGTTATTTTGAGAAGACATAATTGCTTTATTAGTATGCTTGAAGTATTATTATTTTTATGTCAATATAAACTTTTGTCTTGAATCTTTCTAATCTGAATATTCATACCACAAGTAAGAAGATTTTCATTGAAATTATGCCAAGTAGCACTCCGCGTCAAAAATTCTCTTTTTATCATTTACCTACTCGAGGACGAGCAGGAATTAAGCTTGGGGATGCCTGATACGTCGCCAACGTATCTATAATTTTTGATTGCTCCATGCTATATTATCTACTGTTTTGGACTATATTGGGCTTTATTTTCCACTTTTATATTATTTTTGGGACTAACCTATTAACCGGAGGCCCAACCCAGAATTGTTGTTTTTTTGCCTATTTCAGTGTTTCGAAGAAACGGAATATCAAACGGAGTCCAAATGGAATAAAATCTTCGGGAACGTGATTTTCTCACCGAACGTGATCCAGGAGACTTGGACCCTGCTCCAAGGAACAAAAGAGGCGGTCACGAGGGTGGGGGGCGCCCCCCCTAGGGCGCGCCCCCGCCTCGTGGGCCCCTTGTTGCTCCTCCGGCGTACTTCCAAACAATCAGAAAAGGAGCCAAAAACCTAATTCCACCGCCGCAACTTTCTGTATCCACGAGATCCCATCTTGGGGCCTGTTCCGAAGCTCCGCCGGAAGAGGGCCATCATCACGGAGGGCTTCTACATCATCATAGCCTCTCCGATGAAGTGTGAGTAGTTTACCTCAGACCTTCAGGTCCATAGTTAGTAGCTAGATGGCATCTTCTCTCTCTTTGAATCTCAATACAAAGTTCTCCCCCACTCTTGTGGAGATCTATTCGATGTAATCTTCTTTTTGCGGTGTGTTTGTTGAGACCGATGAATTGTGGGTTTATGATCAAGTCTATCTATGAATAATATTTGAATCTTCTCTGAATTCTTTTATGTATGATTGGTTATCTTTACAAGTCTCTTCGAATTATCCGTTTGGTTTGGCCAACTAGATTGGTAGTTCTTGCCATGGGAGAAGTGCTTAGCTTTGGGTTCGATCTTGCGGTGTCCTTACCCAGTGACAGAAGGGGCAGCAAGGCACGTATTGTATCGTTGCCATCGAGGATAACAAGATGGGGTTTATTTCATATTGCATGAATTTATCTCTCTACATCATGTCATCTTGCTTAAGGCGTTACTCTGTTTTTAACTTAATACTCTAGATGCATGCTAGATAGCGGTCGATGAGTGGAGTAATAGTAGTAGATGCAGAATCATTTTGATCTACTTGTCACGGATGTGATGCCTATATACATGATCATGCCTAGATATTCTAATAACTATGCTCAATTCTATCAATTGCTCAACAGTAATTTGTTCACCCATCGTAGAATACTTATGCTCTTGAGAGAAGCCACTAGTGAAACCTATGGCCCCCGGGACTATTCTCATCATATCAATCCCCATTACTTTAATCTTGCTTTGCTTTTTTACTTTGCCTTTAATTTTTACTTTGCATCTTTATACCAAAAATACCAAAAATATTATATCTATCAGATCTCACTCTCGTAAGTGACCGTGTAGTGATTGACAACCCCTAATCGCGTTGGTTGCGAGTAGCTATTGCTTTGTGCAGGTACGAGGGACTTGAGCGTGGCCTCCTACTGGATTGATACCTTGGTTCTCAAAAACTGAGGGAAATACTTACGCTACTCTGCTGCATCATCCCTTCCTCTTCGGGGAAAACCAACGCAAGCTCAAGACGTAGCACCTTTGTATCCTAAAGGCCACCCTAAGAGAATTGAGCAAGATTCTCAGCGAAATAATATTGATGCACCTAGTTATTCTAAAAGGAAGAAGAAGAAAAATGACAGAACTGTGAAAACATCTAGTGAACCTATAGCTGAACCACCTGATAATCCAAATGATATATCTATGTCTGATGCTGAAACTCAATCTGGTAATGAACATGAACCTAATGAAAATTTTAATGATGATGTTCATAATAATGCTCAACCTAGTAATGATAATGATGTAGAAATTGAACCTGCTATTGATCTTGATAACCCACAATCAAAGAATCAACGTTATGATAAGAAAGACGTTGGTGCTAGGAAACACGGTAAAGAAAGAGAACCTTGGGTTCATAAACCCATGCCTTTTCCTCCCAAACCATCCAAGAAAAAGGATGATGAGGATTTTGAGCGCTTTGCTGAAATGATTAGACCTATCTTTTTACGTATGCGATTAACTGACATACTCAAAACCAATCCTTATGCTAAGTACATGAAAGATACTGTTACAAATAAAAGAAAGATACCGGAAGCTGAAATTTCCACCATGCTTGCTAATTATACTTTTAAGGGTGGAATACGAAAGAAACTTGGAGATCCAGGAGTACCTACTATACCATGCTCCATTAAAAGAAACTATGTTAAAACTGCTTTATGTGATCTTGGAGCCGGTGTTAGTGTTATGCCTCTCTCTTTATATCGTAGACTTGATTTGAATAAGTTGACACCTACTGAAATATCTTTGCAAATGGCTGATAAATCAACTGCTATACCTGTCGGTATTTGTGAGGATGTGCCTGTTGTGGTTGCAAACGTTACTATTTTAATGGACTTTGTTATTCTTGATATTCCCGAGGACGATAGTATGTCTATTATTCTTGGAAGACCTTTTCTTAATACTGCAGGGGCTGTTATTGATTGCAACAAAGGCAATGTCACTTTTCATGTTAATGGTAATGAGCATACGGTACACTTTCCGAGGAAACAACCTCAAGTTCATAGTATCAATTCTATCGGAAAAATTCCATCAATTATATTTGGAGGTTTTGAATTTCCTCTTCCTACTGTCAAGAAGAAATATGATATACTTATTATTGGGGATGTGCATATCCCCGTTGAGGTAACCTAGTGTTATTCGAAATTTCTCCGGTTTCATGTTAATCGGAATGAGTTTGTTAACAAGACTTGATCAACCTTGTTAGTGGATTCCTTTTGACGAGCATGAGATGGATGAAACTAGAAGCACAACCCTCTGTACCCTTTCTATACTTTCTGTTAATTAGTTGAAATAAAATAAAAATAAATAATTTTCTGTCTGTTATCTAATTATCTGTGCAATATAAAAATACCTCGAAAATAAAAGTTCTCCAAATGCCCTAAAAATTAAATATGATTTTTTATAGAATATTTGAGGATTTATGGAACAAAGAACACGCCAGGGGGCCAACCACCTTGCCATGAGGGTGGAGGGCGCGCCCTACCCCGCTGGGTGCGCCCCCCTAGCATACATTTCCTGCATGAATCACTAGCATACATTTTCCTGTTTTACATTACTTTGCATTATTTGCTAGTCGTTGCTTAATTGGACGCGGAAACTGTGGGAACCTTAGTATCCCCGATATTAATATTTTGCTCCAAGGTTTATACAGTGAAAACACTTTTAGTATGGACGGCATTATTGCTAGACGGTTAAGTATGAACCGCACTAAGGGTCCCATCTTTGGAGGCATCTATGCTACACGCCTAGCTGCACATTTTAACATACCTATTAGGCATGCTGAGAAGGAAGAAAAAGTGTTGCCTCGTGTTTATTTAGATTATAAAAGTATGATGGCACATGATTTCATTGTTAAGAATAGGGCAGGAGAGCTTAAGTATCAATTGTTCTTTAATAAACATCATCCTGAGACCATTACCTTGCCTGCTCCTTCTTTGTTTGATTTGACTGTAGGCAAGTACCTTGTTCCGTTAACGGCTATCCATGCCTACCAGAACCCTGCACCAGCCGAGGAGCCAGAACCGGAACCACAATTTGATCCTTCACGACAGTCTAACTATCAGTGGGATCCGGAGATGATTGCCAGCCAGTGGCAATCGGAGCCTTCTTGTTCCTCATCACATTACGACCCCAACAACTATTATTATGGATATTAGCTAGGCCAGTCGTGGCCATAGACCAACTTAGGCCAAAAGCCTAAGCTTGGGGAGTACATATTTTTCACCGACATTACATTTATGTTCACACACACTCATTGCCAGATGTCGGTGCTCATACTTTTTCATTGTATCATCCATGCTAGTTTATTTTCTTTTATGCTTTCTTCTTGTGTGGTTGATAAACCTTAAGAAAAACCAAAAAAAATTAGTTGTAGATTTTAATTAATTTACTTTCCATGCTTGTAGTAGTAATTAAAAAGAAAACCCAAAAATATTTCCCGTTCTTCTTTTGCTTGTTGGGAGTTTTCCCGTGTAAATAGTTTTATTTCTTTTCTTTTCTTTTCTTTGGGGGTCAGTAGGAGAAGACCATGATTAAATTGTTGAAGTGGCTCTTATATGCATTATTGTTTATCTGACAAGAGAGCCCATATTGCCTTGTCTTCTCCTGTTTATTGAATGCTCGCAGATTCTAGCTTAGTCCAATGCACATGCACTCTTATTATCATTCACATCATTCGCTCGTGCAAGTGAAAGGCAATTATGATGATATATGATGGACTGACTGAGATGAGAAAAGCTGGTATGAACTCGACCTCTTTTTTTTGTAAATATGATGAGTTCATCGTTCTTGATTCAGCTTGTTATGAATAAACATGTTTGCAATGACAATTAGAGATCGTAGTTGCTTGTGCCATGCTTGATTAGCTATGAGTTATAATGATTTACCTTGCGTGCCAACATGCTATTAAAATGGTTATGATGTGGTATGATAGCGTGGTATCCTCCTCTGAATGATTTAAGTGACTTGACTTGGCACATGTTCACGCATGTAGTTGAAACAAATCAACATAGCCTTCATGATATTTATGTTCATGGTGGATTGTATCCTACTCATGCTTGCATCCAATGTTCATTAATTTTAATGCATGTACATGGCTGTTGTCGCTCTCTAGTTGGTCGCTTCCCAGTCTTTTGCTAGCCTTCACCTGTACTAAGCGGGAATACTGCTTGTGCATCCAAATTCCTATATGCGGTATCTGCCTGCCATTCCAAGTAAATTTGTATGTGCCAAACTCTAAACCCTCAAATAATCATCCTGTTTTGTATGCTCGAATAGCTCATGTATCAACTAGGGCTGTCTATATCTTCCATGTTAGGTGGGTTATTCTCAAGATGAGTGGACTATGCCCCTCACTCACGAGATAAAGGGCTGGTGAAAGTGCAACTATCCCTGGGTGGTTTTGGTAATTCCTAACAACATATAGCTCATTGAGCTAGCATTATTCCAAGATTAATATTTCAGGAAAAGCTCAATGAATGGCATGGCATGGATGAGGAAAGTGGATCCCTCAAAATTCTAAGGACAAAAAGTTTGGCTCAAGCTTGAAGCTCAAGACTCTACATTTTATATTTTAGTGATCCAAGATCACATTGAGTCTATAGGAAAAGCCAATACTATCAAGGAGGGATGGGGTGTTGCTTAATGGCTTGCTTGCTCAAAATGCTTAGTGATATGCTCCAAAATCCTCAACTACCTTCCCACATCCACATATGACCTAAACCAAAAGTCAAACTCGGCCCCACCGATTCTTTCTATCCGGTGCCACCGAGTTTCAAATGTCATAGCCACTGCCACAAACCCTAGGCAAATCGGTCTCACCGATAGGGATCTCGGTCTCACCGAGATGGGATTGTAATCTCTCTGTTTCCCTTCGTAACGTTTCGGTCTTACCGAGATGAGCGATCGGTCCCACCGAGATTGCAATGTAAACTCTCTGTTTCCCTTTTGTAATATTTCGGTCTCACCGAGATGAGCAAATCAGTCCCACCGAGTTTACCTGACCAACTCTCTAGTTAGCTTATTACCAAAATCGGTCCCACCGAGTTTGTGTAATTGGTCACACCGAGATTACGTTATGCCCTAACCCTAACCATCTCGGTCCTACTGAGTTGCATCTTAGTCCCATCGAAAATCCTAACGGTCACTAGGTTTGCTGAATCGGTTCGACCGAGTTTAACCATTCGGTCCCACCGAGTTTGGCAAATTGTGTGTAACCGTTAGATTTTGTGTGGAGGCTATATATACCCCTCCACCCATTCTTCATTCATGGAGAGAGCCATCAGAACATACCTACACTTCCAATACACATTTTCTGAGAGAGAACCACCTACACTTGTGTTGAGGTCAAGATATTCCATTCCAGCCATATGAATCTTGATCGCTAGCCTTCCCCAAGTTGCTTTCCACTCAAATCTTCTTTCCACCAAATCCAAATCCTGTGAGAGAGGGTTTAGTGTTGGGGAGACTATCATTTGAAGCACAAGAGCAAGGAGTTCATCATCAACACACCATTTGTTACTTCTTGGAGAGTGGTGTCTCCTAGATTGGCTAGGTGTCACTTGGGAGCCTCTGACAAGATTGTGGAGTTGAACCAAGGAGTTTGTAAGGGCAAGGAGATCGCCTACTTCGTGAAGATCTACCGCTAGTGAGGCAAGTCCTTCGTGGGCGACAGCCGTGATGGAATAGACAAGGTTGCTTCTTCGTGGACCCTTCATGGGTGGAGCCCTCCATGGACTCGCGCAACCGTTACCCTCCGTGGGTTGAAGTCTCCATCAACGTGGATGTACAATAGCACCACCTATCCGAACCACGACAAAAACATCCGTGTCTCCAATTGCGTTTGAATCCTCCAAACCCTGCCCTTTACATTCTTGCAAGTTGCATGCTTTACTTTCCGCTGCTCATATACTCTTTTGCATGCTTGCTTGAATTGTGTGGAGATTGCTTGACTTGTGCTAAGATAGCTAAAATCTGCCAAGAACTAAAATTGGGAAAAGGCTAGATTTTTATTTGGTCAAGTAGTCTAATCACCCCCCATCTAGACATACTTTCGATCCTACAAGTGGTATCAGACCTTTGGTCTCCATTTGCTTTGATTTCCATAGCTTTTGGCGGTCATAGCCTTGGTTTCACAACCTAGGAGAGTATGGTGTCTAGCAAGGGAAATTATCACCGTAGAGGTCCTTACTTTGATAGCACTAATTTTGCTAGTTGGAAGCATAAGATGAAAATGCATATTCTTGGACATAACCCCGCCGTTTGGGCTATTGTGTGTATTGGCTTGCAAGGTGAATTCTTTGATGGGAAAGAACCGAACCGTGAAGCCACCGTGGAAGAGTTGAAAATAATGTAATACAACGCTCAAGCTTGTGATATCCTCTTCAACGGATTGTGCCCCGAAGAATTCAACAAAATCAGCCATCTTGAGAATGCAAAGGAAATTTGGGATACTTTGATTGGTATGCATGAAGGTACCGACTCCGTCAAGGAATCCAAATTGGATGTGCTTCAAAGTCAACTTGACAAGTTCAAAATGAAGGATGGTGAAGGTGTTGCTGAAATGTACTCTAGGCTTGCTCTTATCACAAATGAGATTGCCGGCTTAGGGAGTGAAGAGATGACCGATAGATTCATCAGCAAGAAGATCCTAAGAGCCTTGGATGGAAAATATGATACTATGTGCACATTGATCCAAATGATGCCCAATTACAAAGATCTCAAGCCAACGGAAGTCATCGGAAGAATTGTTGCTCATGAGATGTCACTCAAGGATAAAGAGGAACTTCACAACAAATCAAGTGGTGCTTACAAAGCCTCATGTGAAGCCCCCACATCATCAAGTGAGAAACAAACCTTCAATGAAGAATTGAGCTTAATGGTGAAGAACTTCAACAAGTTCTACAAGAGTAGAAGCAAAGAGAGAAGCTCCAAGTCAAGGTCCTACAATGAAAAAAGATCTTCTAGTCGAGAGCGAAACTGCTACAATTGTGGAAGGCCCGGACACTATTCCAATGAGTGTACGGCCTCCTACAAGAGAAGAGAAGATTCTCCCAAGAGAAGAAGTAGAAGAGAAGAATCACCATCTAGAGAAAGAAGGAGTAGAGATGATCGTTATGAACGAAGACCCTCACAGAGAAGCAAGGATTCGGAAAGAAAGGACAAGTCATCAAGGAGCTACACAAAATGAAGACATCAAGCTCATGTTGGTGAATGGGTATCCGGCTCCAACTCCGACAACCACTCCGAGAGAAGCTATCACTCCGACTTCGAATATACTCTCAAGATGAAGGTGTTGCCGGTCTAGCACTTGTGACAACCAACTCCTACGACATATTTGACTCACCAAATGAAGGAGTTGGAACATGCTTCATGGCTAAAGGCCCAAAGGTATCACACCCCGAGTATGTTGATTTCAATAGTGATGAAGATGACTTGTTAGGTGATGATGATTTACTTGTTGACAACTCTAGTGATGAATACTATGATGAAACGTCAATTAATCATGCTAATCAAGATAATACAAATGACAATGATAAGGAGAAGATTGAGTCTCTAACTAAAGAACTAAACACTCTTAAGTTAGCTCATGAAACTATCTTAGGAGATCATCGAGAACTTTTAAGGACTCATGAGAAATTATGCTTTGAAAAGCTCAACCTTGAGCAAGAGCATGAGTTCTTAAAAGCAATCAATGATGATCTTCGCAAGAAAAGTTCTTCTTACATTGCCAAGCGTTTACTCTTATCCACTTACATGCCTCAAGTCAAGTGTAGTAACAAGAACAAGAAAGATTCTTCCTCTAGTAGTAACAATAATCATGCTAAATCCAATACTGTTGCTTCTAGTAGTTCTCTTGATTCCACTAATGATTCTCTTAGCCAAGTTACACTTGAGCAAGAAAATATCTTATTGAAGGGAATTATAGAGAAAGGTGTTTACAAGAGCCTTGCCGGAAGTAAGCAATTCGAGGAAATTGTACGCAAGCAAGGAAGGCATCGAAAGAATCAAGGTGTTGGTTTTGAACGAAAGTTTAATGCCAATGGAGTTGAGTGGGAAGAAGATCAATACCCCAAGACAAAGTTTGTTCCTCAACAAGAGAAGTATGATCCTACTTCTTTCAAAGGGACACAAGCTCAAGATGATCTTCCACCACAAGACCACAAGCAAAAAGGCAAGGACAAGCTTCAAGAGGAAATTGATGCATTTGAAGAAGATCCTAAGGCCTTGGTCAAGTGGGTTCCCAAGACTACTTCAAGTTCCACTTCATCAAGTACAACTACAACACCGAGGATTCCCATCAAGATGGTGTGGATCCCGAAGAAGAAGAACTAGAGAGTTCCTGAGGGTGACTCCGCCAACATACTTCACTCTTATCATCTTGGCAAGAACAAGTGCAATCAACTTCCACATCTTGCACTAGTTCAAGGAGTCACAAACCCTCTTGTTGGTAAGACAAGGGACAAGGTAACCTAAAAGCTTTCATAGACATCATCTTGTGTGTGCATCACTTTATGTCTATGGATATCCTTGTTTGTTCCTTGTGGGACTAACCCGTGTAGGTATTGAAAGTGCAACTCACGCCAATGGATAGCTTCAAATGATCTACATCAACATTGAGCATCCACATCTTTAACATCTACATGAAGTCATCATCGACAAAACCCAATGTTAGTTCATCCCTCTTAGGGGGGATCTCACATCTAGGGGGAGCTTTACTCTAAGAATTGAGCTAAAGCAACTCTAATGGTGTGAACACAACAAATGCTTTATGTAAAAGTGGTAACCCCACTTGTGCTTAAACGATGAGTATGACCTATTGTAACACCCTCAACGCGGCTATAGCTCCCACGTGTCGAGGCATGACTTAGAGGCATAACCGCATTGAAAGCAATGTCGCAAGTTAGGCAATCTTCACAACATCCCATGTAATATAGATAATAAAAGGGGAGATACATAGTTGGCTTACACTCCCCACGTCAATCAAAGTACATAAATAGCATTACAACATTCAAGCACTCATGGCCCGACTACGGCGCCAAAATAAAAGATAACCCAACATGCGACACGGTCCCGATCGTCCCAACTGGGAACCACTACTGATCATCAGGGAAAGACACGTAGTATCGGCGTGAGTCCTCGTCGAACTCCCACTTGAGCTCAAGCGCGTCATCTGGAACGGAGTCATCAGGCCCTGCATCTGGTTTGGAAGTAATCTGTGAGCCACAGGGACTCAGCAATCTCGCACCCTCGTGATCAAGACTATTTAAGCTTATAGGTAAGGCAGGGTAAATATGTGGAGCTGCAGCAAGCGACTAGCATATATGGTGGCTATCCTGTTCGCAAAAGAGAGCGAGAAGAGGAGGCAAGGCGCGAACGAGTAACTAGAGGGCAACTTGCGGCAAGCATTACTCCAACACCGTGTTCACTTCCCGGACTCCGCCGAGAAGAGACCATCACGGTAACTCACACTGTTGATTCATTTTAATTAAGTTAAGGTTCAAGTTGTCTACAACCGGACACCACCAAATTCCCATCTGCCCATAACCGCGGGCACGGCTTTCGAAAGTTTAAATCCCTGCAGGGGAGTCCCAACTTAGCCCATGACAAGCTCTCATGGTCAACGAAGGAATAGACCTTCTCCCGAGACATTCCGATCAGACTCGGTATCCCGGTTCTTCAAGACACTTCGACAAGTTAAAACAAATCCAGCAACACCGCTCGAATGTGCCGACAAATCCCGATAGGACCTGCACATATCTTGTTCTCAGGGCACACTCAGATGAGCTCTCCATACAACTAAAACCAAAACTCGAGTTTCCCTGAGGGGGCGCTGCATAGGACTCTAGTTTGGACCAACACTCAGAGGAGCACTAGCCCAGGGGGGCTTAAAATAAGATGACCCTCGGGCTCCGGAAACCGAAGGGAAAAAGAGGCTAGGTGGCAAATGGTAAAACCATGGTTGGGCATTGCTGGAAAAGCTTTAATCAAGGCGAACTATCAAGGGGTTCCCATTATCACCCAACCGCGTAAGGAACGCAAAAATCCGGGAACATAACACCGATATGACGGAAACTAGGGCGGCAAGAGTGGAACAAAACACTAGGAGAGAGGCCGAGCCTTCCACCCTTTACCAAGTATATAGATGCATTAAGATAACAAGATAATATAATGATATCCCAACAAGTAAATAATGTTCCAACAAGGAACGGCCTCCAATCCTCACCTGCAACTAACAACGCTATAAGAGGGGCTGAGCAAAGCGGTAACATAGCCAAAAAACGGTTTGCTAGGACATGGTGGGTTAGAGGTTTGACATGGCAATTTGGGAGGCATGGTAAGCAAGTGGTAGGCATCATAGCATAGGCATAGCAAAAGAGCGAGCATCTAGCAAAGCAAAGATAGTAGTGATTTCGAGGGTATGATCATCTTTCCTGCAAAGTTGTCAAAGTTGACTGGATCCTCGAAAGCAAACTCAACGGGCTCCTCGTTAGCGAACTCATCCCCCGGATCTACCCAAACAAGACAAACAAGCAACAAGGACACAATCAACCACGTGCAAGGCTCAAACAATATGATGCAAAGATGGTATGCTATGCGGGATGCAATATGTGATGCATATGCAAGATTTGACAAGGAACGAATGAACCTGGCCTCAACATGGAAATCCAAGTGTGCCACTGGAAAGATGAGATGAAATCGCTTGAAAACGATATAAAGAACGCCGGAATCGGAGTTACGGTTTGGAAATGGCAAGCAATTCAAATATGACCACGTTCTGTGATTAACAACAAGTGGCCATCTAAAAGCAACAAGATGAACATGCTACAGCACCCAAACATGACAACAAAATACATTGCAGGGATCCATTCATGATGATTAACAAAAGACTAGCACTAATCTACGGCCAATTCATCCATTAACAGGTTCAAACAAGCATGGCAAAAATGCATTTGGTAAACAGATTTCAGACTTAGTGAAATTAACACTTGTCTGCAATTTCAGATCAGATAGCACACTTTGGAGCATGAAAACTATATGCTACAGGTGCTGAACATGACAAAGTAAAGCATGGCATGGAGCTACTCAAAGAGCTTAACAAAAGTCCCTTAGTGACCTTGAGCCAAAAGGGAACAGAAAATACATTTGCAAGCATGTGAACATGGCAAAAACATAATCAGATCACAGACTTAGTGAAAAACTGGAGCATGCAAAACAGATATCAAGTAGGCATGTTTACGAGCTCGATGCACTCACTACAGAGCAAGTCATGACAATCTAAGCATACACCCATCAAGAATACACATTATACAAGCTAGACATGGCAAGAACAATAGCATAGCATGCATTGATCAACTACAACATCCTCGGCAAAATTGCTAACAAGTAGACAATCTGCCTAGATTCACAAAATGACAAAAGTAGAGCTCGATTGACTCAAGATAGGGTGCTCCATAATTGCAAACAAAGACATGGATGGATAGAGCACTACAAGATTAACAAAACATCCTTACTGATCATCCTCAAAAGAGGCACGGATCACTAGGAAACAGCATGAACATATGGCATATTGAGATAAACAGGTCAAGGACTTAGTGGAAATGCTAAGTCCCTGAAATCAGCATTAACGAATGCTCCACTTTGCAAGATTGTGCTAGTCACCACACACATCACAAAAATACATGGATTGCACCTTTGGATAGATGGCAAAACATATAACAAAACTCATGAAGAGCTCAGGGGCATACCATGCACACAATAATCATGGCAAAAATGACAAATATCTAATTGGAGCAGCAGATCTGACAATTATCTCAAATAGCACTCTTCCCACAGCATTTCGGGCATCAAGATGAACTCAAATGAAAGTGATGCAATGAGATGAAATGATGTGCTCTCTAAGACGAACATTTTGATATGCTATATGCCCAAAACGGAGCTGCAGATGCAAAGTTACGATGCGATGAACATAGACAAAAAATTAGGGTTTCGGGCAAAAAGTCAACCGATCTAGATCCAGATCGGGGTCCTGGCACTGTTCATCACGAGACCCGAGGTTGGCCGGAAATGGACGTCGCGGTGGCTGGACTTGCCGCGGTTGCCGGAGGGAGGAGACGCCGGATCCGGGCGGCGAGCGGCGCGGCGGCTCCGATGGCGCGCGGCGCCGACGGAGGGAGAGGGCGGCGCGGGGCGGCGAAGCCGCGGGCGTCGCCGGTGAGGTCCGGCCGGCGAGAGGACGCCGCGGTGACGGCCGGCAATGGTGGCGCGGCCGGGAGGGGAGGCGTCGGGCGTCAGGAAGACGCGGGGCGGCGCGGTTGAAGGAGAGCCGGGCTGCGGGGGCCGGATCTGGGCCCGTCAGGCCCCGGCGGCGCGCGGGTCAGCGGCGGTGATGTGGCGGTGCGGGAGTGGCTGGCGGCGGTGTATCCGGCGCGGTCCGGACAATGTCCGGCGCGCGGAGAAACGGATCTAGGGTTTCGGGGAGAAGAAGGAGATTTTCGGAGGGATCTTTAAATAGGCATAGGAGGAGCTAGGAGAGTCCAAATGAGGTGCGGTTTTCGGCCACGCGATCGTGATCGAACGCTCTAGATGATGGAGGGGGTTTTGGTGGGTTTTGGGCCAAAAAGGATAGGTGTTGGGCTGCAACACACATGAGGCCTTTTTGGTCCCTCGGTTAACCGTTGGAGTATCAAACGAAGTCCAAATGGTACGAAACTTTACAGGAGGTCTACCGGTAGTAAACCAACACCGCTTGGAAAGTCTCGGTCCAATCCGGAAATGTTTAATCCCCAAACACAAAAGAAAGGTAGAAATGACCACCGGAGGAGAACGGAGCTCCGGAATGCAAAACGGACAACGGGGAAAATGCTCGAATGCATGAGATGAATACGAATGTAAATGCAATGCACATGATGACATGATATGAGATGCATGACCACGACAACAACACACGGAGACAAAAAACCGAACCCGAGAAAATAAAATAACTTAACGCCGGAAACGGCAAGAGTTGGAGTACATATTGGGAAAATCATATCCGGGGTGTTACAACACTCCACCACTACGAAAGGATCTCGTCCCGAGATCTAGGACTGAAAGAACGCCGGGTATTCGGAACGGAGGTGATCCTCGCGTTCCCAGGTAGCTTCACGGTCGGAATGGTGTGACCACTTGACTTTGAGGAATTTGATTGACTTATTGCGAGTCTTGCGTTCAGTCTCTTCAAGAATAGCAACGGGGTGCTCACGATAAGAGATATCTTCTTGGAGCTCAATGTCCTCGAAGTTGACGGTGCGGTCAGGAGTCTTGAAGCACTTTCGGAGCTGAGAGACATGGAACACGTCATGCACATTTGCAAAGTTTGACGGAAGCTCGAGTTGATAGGCGAGATCGCCTCTCTTGCTGACAATCTTGAAAGGTCCCACGTATCTAGGGGCAAGCTTCCCTTTGATACCGAAGAGACGAGTACCTTTCATTGGAGAGTCGCGGAGGTAAACATGATCTCCGATCTCGAAAGCCGAATCGCAGTGCTTACTATCATAGTAGCTCTTCTGGCGGGATTGGGCTGCTTTGAGGTTATCTCGAATGACTTTGCACATTTCCTCTGCCTCTGTGATTAAGTCATTACCCAAAAGCTGACGTTCACCGGTTTCGGACCAGTTGAGAGGGGTCCGGCACTTCCTGCCATACAGAATTTCAAATGGGGCCTTGCCCGAACTTGCTTGAAAACTATTGTTGTAGGAGAATTCAGCATATGGAAGACAATCCTCCCACTTCATGCCGAAGGAGATCACACAAGACCTTAGCATATCTTCAAGAATCTGGTTGACACGCTCGACTTGACCGCTAGTTTGAGGATGGAAAGCTGTGCTGAAGCGGATGTTGGTGCCCATGGCCTTCTGAAAAGAATCCCAAAACTTTGAGGTAAAGATGCTGCCACGGTCTAAAGAGATCACTTGTGGAATACCGTGCAGAGAGACAATTTGAGAAGTATATAGCTCCACCAATTGAGCTGCAGTGATAGACTCTTTGATAGGCAGAAAATGAGCCACCTTGGTGAGTTTGTCGATGACAACGAATATAGCATCATTGCCACGTTTGGACTTTGGAAACCCAGTCACGAAGTCCATCTCAATATGGTCAAACTTCCATTATAGAATGGCAAGAGGTTGGAGGTGACCAGCTGGCCTTTGGTGTTCTGCCTTCACTCTTCTGCAGACATCACATTCATTCATGAACTAAGAAATCTCGCGCTTCATTCGAGTCCACCAATAAGCCTGCTTGAGGTCCTGATACATCTTCATGCTCCCAGGGTGGATGGAGAGGAGAGAATTGTGAGCCTCGTTCATGATCACTTTATGAAGGTCACCTTTGGGCATAACAATACGATCCTCGAAGAAAAGAGTATCCTTGTCATCAAGGCGGTAGCACTTGTACTTGGGTTGACTCTTGGCAATCCCAATCTTCACATTTTTCACCATAGCATCAAGAAGCTGAGCTTGGCGAATCTGGTCTTCCAAGGTAGGAGAGACTTGAAGGTTGGAGAGGAAACCTTGAGGAACAACTTGCAGATTAAGTTTGCGGAAAGCTTCACAAAGCTCGGGTTGATAAGGCTTGAGAATCAGACTGTTGCAGTAAGCCTTCCTGCTCAATGCGTCAGCAATCACTTTGGCCTTGCCTGGAGTATACTCGATACTCGGATTATACTCTTGAATCATTTCGACCCATCGAGTTTGCTTGAGGTTGAGATTAGGCTGAGTGAAGATGTACTTGAGACTCTTGTGATCAGTGAAAATGTCCACTTTACTTCCCAATAAGAGATGTCTCCAAGTCAAAAGAGCATGCACAACTGCCGCCAACTCGAGATCATGAGTGGGGTAGTTCTTCTCGTTGGGCTTCAACTGGCGAGAGGTATAAGCCACAACTTTCTTCTCTTGCATGAACACTGCACCAAGACCTTGGAGAGAGGCATCACAAAAGACCTCGTACGACTTGGATTCATCAGGCAGAGTCAGAACTGGAGTAGTGACCAATTTCTCTTTCAAAGTGTTGAAAGCAATGTCACACTCCGGAGACCAAACGCACTTGACGTGCTTTTGGAGAAGATTTGAGAGAGGCTTCGCGATCTTAGAAAAGTTTTCAACGAATCTTCGACAGTAGCTTGCGAGACCGAGGAAGCTACGGAGTTGCTTCACGTTCTGAGGTGGTTCCCAATTCACAATTGCAGACACCTTCTCAGGATTCACCGCAATGCCCTTGGCAGAGATGATATGACCAGGATAAAGAACCTCATCGAGCCAAAATTCGCACTTGGAGAACTTGGCGTAGAACTTGTGTTCTCTGAGCTTGTCGAGTACCAAACGCAAGTGCTTGGCATGATCTTCCTTGTTCTTAGAAAAGACCAGAATGTCGTCGAGATAGACCAAAATGAAGTCATTGGTGTAGGCATTGAAGATGAAGTTCATCATGCGAGAGAATGTTGGAGGAGCGTTGACGAGGCCAAAAGACATGACAGTGTATTCATATGAACCAAAGCTTGTCCTGAAAGCCATCTTGGGAACTTGCTCATGGATTCGAATCTGATGATAACCCATATGGAGATCAAGCTTGGAGAATACTTGGGCACCTTTGAGTTGTTCGAATAGCTCGTTGATTTTGGGAAGTGGGTATTTGTTCTTGATGGTCTTCTTGTTCAATGGACGGTAATCAACACAAAGTCGGTCCGTTCCATCCTTCTTCTTCACAAAAAGAACACCACAACCCCACGGAGAAGAACTAGGTCGGATGAGGCCCATTCTCTCTTGAACATCGAGTTGCTTCTTCAGCTCCTTCAACTCTTCAGGTCCGAGCTTGTAAGGACGCTTGCACACAGGTTCCGTGCCAGGCTCAAGATCGATGACGAATTCAACTGGCCGGTGCGGAGGCATTCCTGGAAGCTCTTCTAGAAAGACGTCTTGATATTCGCAAACGACTGGAATTTGCGAGATAGCATCCAGTTCACCCTTCTCATTGAGAGAAAACAGACAGATGGTATCATCACGAGCGGCAAAGACAATTACATCCTCAGACGAATGAGTCAATTGAATCTTCCTGGCTGCACAATCAAGATGTGCCTTGTGCTTAGAAAGCCAATCCATTCCGAGAATAAGATCAATATCCGAGTCACCAAGAACTGTAGGAGAAGATGGAAATTTGTAGTCACCCAAAGTGATAGTAACATCCGGAGCAATGGAGTTAGCATGCATGCGCCTACCGGGAGAGACAACTACTAATGGACTAGGCAAAATTTGCAAAGCCAAACCATGCTTAGATGTAAACGATCTCGAGATGAAACAATGTGATGCACCAGTGTCAAAAAGAACTTTAAGTGGAATATCATTAACAGGAAGGTTACCCATGATGACATCTGACGAGTCCTCTGCCTAAGCTGCATTCATCAAGTTGACCTTGGCGTGCTTGGGGTTATGCTTGACAACAGTTGTACTTGCCGATCTCACAGGAGGAGGAGGAGGGAGACGCCTCTAAGTGAAGCATTTGTTGGCATAGTGACCCTTCTGTTGGCACTTGTTGCACGTGACCTCTGAAAGCGGACGGTGATACGGAGCACTCGATCTTGGAGCTTGAGACGAAGTCTTGTTCTAAAAGCCAGGGTTGGGTGGGTGGGAAGATCCACTGCCACCTTTGCTCTTCTGATACGACTGATGGAACGGAGGAGGAGGAAGCCAATACTTCTGCTGCTTGGCCACTTGAGTAGAGGAAGAAGGAGTAGCATCTCTTACTCACTTCTTGGAAGCATCACACCTCAGTTGAGCGGCCTCTTGCTTCAATGCCATGTTGTAGAACTCATCGTACCTCAAGGGCTCAAAGAGAACAAGAGCTAGCTGGATTTCTTCTCTGAGACCACCCCTGAACTGGTATATCATGCTCTTATCATCAGGTACGTCCTGCTTAGCAAAGCGGGCGAGCTTCTGAAACAACTTGTTGTAGTCATAGACAGACAAAGAGCCTTGCTTCAGGTTGTGGAATTCCTCACGCTTGCTTTCAACCACGCTCTGAGGAATATGATGAGCTTTGAAGTCTTGACGGAATTCATCCCAGGTAATCACACGGCCTCCTCTGGAATCCTTGTACTGCTGGAACCATTCTGCAGCTTGGTCTTTGAGTTGGAAGGAAGCGAACTTGACGAAGTCCTCAGGCCTGACGTTACTGCACTCGAAATGCTTGCACAGATCCACGAGCCAATCGTCAGCATCAGTAGCCTCAACACAATTACTAAAAGTCTTTGGACCGTTAGCAAGGAACTGGTTGAGTGTAGCAAAGTGATTCTGATTGTTGCCTTGGTGGCCTTGGTTCGCTTGATTGCGCTCTTGAAGAATTTGCATGATCAACTGTGTGTTTGCATTGGTTGCGGCCATCACAGCTTGCCATGCCTCCGGAGGAGGTGGAGGTGGTGGCGGATCCTGATTTTGATTCTGATTGGTGCTCTTAGCGGGAGCCATCCTGAAGAGGGTGACAACCGTTAGCACATTGATAGATCAAATGAAGCTGAATCAAACGGGTTGAAATTGCAACATATAGTCTTCACATCCGAACATAAGAATGAATGCATTCCACTTGAAATGGTCACTTATCCATAAATTGAGAAGCCACTTAGAATTTAGGTACAGAAATAAATCAACAAGGTACGGATCAAGAACGAATACTCGGTAAGAAATCCCAATCTCAAACCAAATATCCGTGGAAGAAGAACTAGAGCTACAAGAATTCCCACCTATGAAACTCTCGAACCTTTCCGGTTATGCAATCAGGTGTTGGGGATACAGGGGAAGCATAATATCTCACCCAAATCTAGCAAATCCTACATCCAGCTGTATCCATCCTTCAACAAATAACCGAGAAAACTTCGGAAACCATCTACCTCAACCTTCGAAAAGCATCCGTTATACAAGTTATGGCGATACTCCCGAACTCCCGCCCCAGTACTGGGTGGCGTCGAGGTTATCTCACCAACGAACTGCATAAAAGAGATTTTCGATGTCGGCGTACTAAACTCGGGTATTCTAGAACTGCAACAATAAAATTGTGACGACAACACCTCGGAGCTCAACTCCCCGGGACACTGCCACAACCCCTAAAGACACGAGGCACCAAGAACAATGTTCTCGTCACAAAACCATTGGAACAATTCCAAGATACTCGCGTGATCCTAAATTTTTTTAGTGAAATTTGAGAAGAGAAGAGTCAAAACTCTATGTCAGGATGCCTTACCAGAGCGATGAGGAGACTGGGAAGTAAAAAGAATTCCTAAACTCTCCGATATATAATTCCTAAATGACTCAAAACATTTTTCTAGACTCAACTCGGCCACTAAAAACGATCAAGCAATGGGGGCTCCTAAGGTCGGGGAAGGCTCTGATTACCAACTTGTAACGCCCTCGATGCGGCTATAGCTCCCACAAATCCAGCAACACCGCCCGAATGTGCCGACAAATCCCGATAGGAGCTGCACATATCTCGTTCTCAGGGCACACTCAGATGAGCTCTCCATACAACTAAAACCAAACCTCGAGTTTCCCCGAGGGGGCGCTGCACAGGACTCTAGTTTGGACCAACACTCAGAGGAGCACTGGCCCAAGGGGGCTTAAAATAAGATGACCCTCGGGCTCCGGAAACCCAAGGGAAAAAGAGGCTAGGTGGCAAATGGTAAAACCAAGGTTGGGCATTGCTGGAAAAGCTTTAATCAAGGCGAACTATCAAGGGGTTCCCATTATCACCCAACCGCGTAAGGAACGCAAAAATCCGGGAACATAACACCGATATGACGGAAACTAGGGCGGCAAGAGTGGAACAAAACACTAGGCGAGAGGCCGAGCCTTCCACCCTTTACCAAGTATATAGATGCATTAAGATAACAAGATAATATAATGATACCCCAACAAGTAAATAATGTTCCAACAAGGAACGGCCTCCAATCCTCACCTGCAACTAACAACGCTATAAGAGGGGCTGAGCAAAGCGGTAACATAGCCAAACAACGGTTTGCTAGGAAATGGTGGGTTAGAGGTTTGACATGGCAATTTGGGAGGCATGGTAAGCAAGTGGTAGGCATCATAGCATAGGCATAGCAAAAGAGCGAGCATCTAGCAAAGCAAAGATAGTAGTGATTTCGAGGGTATGATCATCTTTCCTGCAAAGTTGTCAGAGTTGACTGGATCCTCGAAAGCAAACTCAACGGGCTCCTCATTAGCGAACTCGTCTCCCGGCTCTACCCAAACAAGACAAACAAGCAACAAGGACACAATCAACCACGTGCAAGGCTCAAACAATATGATGCAAAGATGGTATGCTATGCGGGATGCAATATGTGATGCATATGCAAGATTTGACAAGGAACGAATGAACCTGGCCTCAACTTGGAAATCCAAGTGTGCCACTGGAAAGATGAGATGAAATCGCTTGAAAACGATATAAAGAACGCCGGAATCGGAGTTACGGTTTGGAAATGGCAAGCAATTCAAATATGACCACGTTCTGTGATTAACAACAAGTAGCCATCTAAAAGCAACAAGATGAACATGCTACAACACTCAAACATGACAACAAAATACATGGCAGGGATCCATTCATGATGATTAACAAAAGACTAGCACTGATCTACGGCCAATTCATCCATTAACAGGTTCAAACAAGCATGGCAAAAATGCATTTGGTAAACAGATTTCAGACTTAGTGAAATTAACACTTGTCTGGAATTTCAGATCAGATAGCACACTTTGGAGCATGAAAACTATATGCTACAGGTGCTGAACATGACAAAGTAAAGCATGGCATGGAGCTACTCAAAGAGCTTAACAAAAGTCCCTTAGTGACCTTGAGCCAAAAGGGAACAGAAAATACATTTGCAAGCATGTGAACATGGCAAAAACATAATCAGATCACAGACTTAGTGAAAAACTGGAGCATGCAAAACAGATATCAAGTAGGCATGTTTACGAGCTCGATGCACTCACTACAGAGCAAGTCATGACAATCTAAGCATACACCCATCAAGAATACACATTATACAAGCTAGACATGGCAAGAACAATAGCATAGCATGCACTGATCAACTACAACATCCTCGGCAAAATTGCTAACAAGTAGACAATCTGCCTAGATTCACGAAATGACAAAAGTAGAGCTCGATTGACTCAAGATAGGGTGCTCCATAATTGCATACAAAGACATGGATGGATATAGCACTACAAGATTAACAAAACATCCTTACTGATCATCCTCAAAAGAGGCACGGATCACTAGGAAACAGCATGAACATATGGCATATTGAGATAAACAGGTCAAGGACTTAGTGGAAATGCTAAGTCCCTGAAATCAGCATTAACGAATGCTCCACTTTGCAAGATTGTGCTAGTCACCACACACATCACAAAAATACATGGATTGCACCTTTGGATAGATGGCAAAACATATAACAAAACTCATGAAGAGCTCAGGGGCATAGCATGCACACAATAATCATGGCAAAAATGACAAATATCTAATTGGAGCAGCAGATCTGACAATTATCTCAAATAGCACTTTTCCCACAGCATTTCGGGCATCAAGATGAACTCAAATGAAAGTGATGCAATGAGATGAAATGATGTGCTCTCTGAGGCAAACATTTTGATATGTTATATGCCCAAAACGGAGCTGCGGATGCAAAGTTACGATGCGATGAACATAGACAAAAAATTAGGGTTTCGGGCAAAAAGTCAACCGATCTAGATCCAGATCAGGATCCTGCCACTGTTCATCACGAGACCCGAGGTTGGCCGGAAATGGACGTCGCGGTGGCCGGGCTTGCGGCGGTCGCCGGAGGGAGGAGACGCTGGATCCGAGCGGCGAGCGGCGCGGCGGCTCCGATGGCGCGCGGCGCTGGCGGAGGGAGAGGGCGGGGCGGGGCGGCGAAGCCGCGGGCGTCGCCGGCGAGGTCCGGCCAGCGAGAGGATGCCGCGGTGACGGCCGGCAATGGTGGCGCGGCGGCCGACCGGGAGGGAAGGCGCCGAGCGTCGGGAAGACGCGGGGCGGCGCAGTTGAAGGAGAGCCGGGTTGCGGGGGCCGGATCTGGGCCCGTCGGGCCCCAGCGGCGCGCGGGTCAGCGGCGGTGATGTGGCGGTGCGGGAGTGGCTGGCGGCGGTGTATCCGGCGCGGTCCGGACAATGTCCGGCGCGTGGAGAAACGGATCTAGGGTTTCGGGGAGAAGAAGGAGATTTTCGGAGGGATCTTTAAATAGGCATAGGAGGAGCTAGGAGAGTCCAAATGAGGTGCGGTTTTCGGCCACGCGATCGTGATCGAACGCTCTAGATGATGGAGAGGGTTTTGGTGGGTTTTGGGAAAAAAGGAGAGGTGTTGGGCTGCAACACACATGAGGCCTTTTTGGTCCCTCGGTTAACCGTTGGAGTATCAAACGAAGTCCAAATGGTACGAAACTTGACAGGAGGTCTGCCGGTAGTAAACCAACGCCGCTTGGAAAGTCTCGGTCCAATTTGGAAATGTTTAATCCCCAAACACAAAAGAAAGGTAGAAATGACCACCGGAGGAGAACGGAGCGCCGGAATGCAAAACGGACAACGGGGAAAATGCTCGAATGCATGAGATGAACACGAATGTAAATGCAATGCACATGATGACATGATATGAGATGCATGACCACGACAACAACACACGGAGACAAAAACCCGAACCCAAGAAAATAAAATAACTTAATGCCGGAAACGACAAGAGTTGGAGTACATATTGGGAAAATCATATCCGGGGTGTTACACCTATGATCAAATGTTCTCATTTGACTCCTAAGTCAATATACTCATCTATAGATAACCTAGTCATCGCCAATTGTTTGATAGATGCTAGAATTGGTTGTGCATGCTTTGCCACATTTTTCAATTGCCATTTTATTGTGTGAGCATGTTGATTGCATATTTAACTCATTCAAGGACATCCACTTGTTGTTTTTATTGATTGGTTTTCTTTTCTTTTGCCAAGCGGTTGGACAAGAATGGCTAAGAACCCTCTCTAGCTATCTATGCTTTTCTCGTCTCAAACTCTATTCATGCTACATCACAAAATTTGATCAAGTCAGATTCGAACCACTCTGTGTGAGGAGCACTCGGAGTCCCCGATTCATCATAGACTTAAACTTCCAAAACTTCTTTGTGCTTTTCGGTCTGACCGATTCCTCCATTTCGGTCATACCGAGGTCACTAAGTCGATCTAGGTTTTCAATCTCGGTGCAACCGATTTGAACCTTTCGGTCACACTGAGTTTCAGTAACTGCTTATAGTTATGAATCTCGGTGCCACCGAGTTGTTCCACTCGGTCACACCGACAGGGTCGGGCTATATATACTCACAGGAATTTTTTTGGAAATTTATCCGAAACCCCTTCGCCCGCGCATAGCTCGCTCTGCCTCCTAGGTCTCCGGATTGTCCTCCTCGTCGCCAGCCGCCTCCTATCGCTGGTCTCCGCCGCCATCAACGGAATTCTTCCCCGCCGTTGCCGCCGTAGCGAGTTCATCGCCGAACTAGGGTATGGACTCGATCATAGTGCTATCCCCGTCTGATTCCTAGCACATTGTGTTTATTATGATTCTTACCACGATTGAAACGCTTCTATCCAGTCAGAACACTCCGTAGATTAGAGTTGAATTGAAAATTTAGGGTTAGGTTTCCGCTGAAACCATCTCGGACCCACCGAGTTGTGGAACTCGGTACCACCGATTTGGCTCAGGCCATTGCACATGTAATTTTTGGTCTGACCGAGAATTGCAAATCGGTGTGACCGAGTTCAGGACTTTGTGAAACCCTAGCAGTCTCGGTGCCACCGAACTGTGACTCGGTCTGACCGAGTTCACTAGTTTAGGTTCCAACAGCTGCTTCGGTATCACCGAGTTTACAAATCGGTTGATCCGAAATGCTTTCTGTGGAAAACTAAAACTAAGTTTTTGACTCGTTCTTTTGCAAAAAACCTCTGCATTTTGTGATGCTCATCCACTCTATCTCATCTATATCTATTCATAGGGTCTGCTGTCAGTGTTTGCAATATGTCTGATCAGAGTGACAGCCAGAACAGGTCAGAGGAGCAGGTTCACCTGAGTGAGGGCACTAGTCCCTCTAGCAGTTCAGATGATGGTAGCAGGAGCACTCCCAGCAACTTGCCCAAAGATGCCACCGGAACAAGGAAGAAGAAAACTTCAAAGTCTGAGGATGAAGACTATGTGGCCACTGAGGATGATGCCACATCAAAGAAGAAAGTGCTCAAGAAGGAGTACAGCTCAACTGCAGTTAAGCCAGGGATGAAGATGAAAAGGCCAGCAGGAAGACAACCCATGTCAAAGGCCAGAGCATCTACTCAAGTCCCTTTGGGATCTGAACCCAAAGAGGCTGCTGCAGAAGGGAAGAAGAGGAAGGAGAGGATCAAAAAGACCACTGCTAGAGTGCTTGGGACATCCTCAATCATGAGAGATTCTGAAGAGGAAGAGGAAGAAGAGGTTGCTGCACCAGCACCCAAGGCACAAAAGCTGATGGGTGATGCTATAAGTCAGGGGCTGCAACATCAAAGCCCAAAGAAGCACCCAAAGCAGCCTCCAAGCCCAAGAGTGCACCTAAGAGGAATACCAGGAGTATACCAGCTGCTGAGAAGAACAAGGCCCCAGTGCCTGAAGTTGCTGCTGATGAAGATGATGAAGGACAAGTCCCGAGGAAGCTCAAACCCAAGATTCCAGACCACAATGATGCTCATCCTGTGGCTGAGAACATGAAGATCAGGAGAGACTTAGGACCGAGGAAATGGAGAGAGACAGACCCATATGCTACAAGAAGAACTGCTATTGATTACAGGTTCCACACAAAGGAACATCAGGACTTCTATGATACAATCTTGTTGGACAAGAAGCCTATAGTGTGTGAAATGAGGTGGGTCGACTGGAAGTATATCGAGGAAAACGAGGAACACTATCCTGGTGTGTTTGACAGCTTCAGTGCTTGTGGAGTTGCAGACTTTGTTGGGCAGAAGCTCACAAAGTGGAATGAGGAGCTCATAATGCAATTTTACTCCACAGCACACTTCTATCCAGATGGCAGGATAGTATGGATCTCTGAAGGTACAAGGTACCACTCAACTATTGAGGAATGGGCAAATCTGATCAATGCTCCTAAGGAAGAAGAAGATGACTTGGATGTCTATGCCAAGAAGAAGATGGATCACAACTCTATGGCAAACATGTACAAGGAGATTCCTGAAGATGATCTTGAGACTCACCAGTTTGGGTTAGTAAAACACTTGCTGTCAGGGATGCCTACAATCAATTGGATCCTTAGGCACACTCTCTTGCCCAAGTCCGGTGATCACAGAATGATCAGAGGCCATGCAATTAACTTGCTACATATATTTGATGTGCCATAGAAGTTCAAGGTCATGATCCTTATAGTTGAGACTATCAAGAGGACTGCAGCTGACCAGAAAAGAAGTTGTGGATATGCCCCACAGATCCAGGAGTTGATAAACTCAAAGATGGGCACATGCACATACTTGTTGGATAAGGAACACTTGCCTATCTATCCTGACTTCAAGGACAATCAAGTTCTGATGAATGAGAATCAACCATCATCAGTACAAGCTCAAGAGAAGAAGGAGAAAGCAAAGAAATAGAAGGTTGCCAAGATGCCAACTCAAGAGGAGGCATCTGAGTACTTTTTGAAAAGCAAGCAGGACCATCTTGGTTATTTGATAGCATCAACTCTGAGGACTAAGAAGGGGTTGGCCACCCTAACTCAAAACCAGGAGAGCCTGGAAAGAATCATGGAACAAAAATTCTATTACTTGGATGTGAAATTAACTGAGATTCAGTCAATTGTGGAGCAGCTTCAGGATGACATGCAGGAGAGGAAGGGAAGAACAACCACTGATGCATTTGCCAGAGTGCCTAGAGCTCAGAGATCAACTGTAATGCCAGTAACAAACACCAGAGCCACTTCATCTGCACCAGCTATAGCTTCAGTGCCACCAGCTCCAGCACCTACCCCGTCAGCTGCATCTACTTCGACTGAAGCCTTCATTCTTGGAGTTCTCCGGACACCACCACCTGAAGTCCAAGCCTGAGAGACGTTTTAGTGCTATGCATTTTCTATGAACTTTTTGGTAACTTGTTGCCAAAGGGGGAGAAAAATGTATAGATCATAGGCTTCGAGAGAGAGAGAGAGAGAGTTTGCTTTTGTTCTCTCTTGTCTTCTTGGTTGAACTTTGTTTGTCTTTTGATTGCTTGAGATACTATGCTATTATCTGTGAGACATTGATGATCATGTGGTTGATCATAAGCTACACTTATGCTTGTTAGATGATATTATCTTACTTATCCTTATATGATCATTCACTTTGCTTGGTGATGAGTGCATGTATTTAATTCTTATCATTTTGAGCGCTCCACCAAGATGTATGTGACATGTAAGAGTAACCCATGATCCTAACTCATTGTCCATTTGCAGTCCAAAGCAAATATTAAGATATGCACAAATTTAGGGGGAGCTCTTGCTTTTCACATACTTCTCAAAGCGACAATATCTTTCACTCTTATTATCATTTGTCGTAGCTTTGATCTATATGTTGTCATCAATTACCAAAAAGGGGGAGATTGAAAGTGCAACTATCCCTGGGTGGTTTTGGTAATTCCTAACAACATATAGCTCATTGAGCTAACATTATTCCAAGATTAATATTTCAGGAAAAGCTCAATGAATGGCATGGCATGGATGAGGAAAGTGGATCCCTCAAAATTCTAAGGACAAAAAGTTTGGCTCAAGCTTGAAGCTCAAGACTCTACATTTTATATTTTAGTGATCCAAGATCACATTGAGTCTATAGGAAAAGCCAATACTATCAAGGAGGGATGAGGTGTTGCTTAATGGCTTGCTTGCTCAAAATGCTTAGTGATATGCTCCAAAATCCTCAACTACCTTCCCACATCCACATATGACCTAAACCAAAAGTCAAACTCGGCCCCCACCGATTCTTTCTAGCCGGCGCCACCGAGTTTCAAATGTCATAGCCACTGCCACAAACCCTAGGCAAATCGGTCTCACCGATAGGGATCTCGGTCTCACCGAGATGGGATTGTAATCTCTCTATTTCCCTTCGTAACGTTTCGGTCTTACCGAGATGAGCGATCGGTCCCACCGAGATTGCAATGTAAACTCTCTGTTTCCCTTTTGTAACATTTCGGTCTCACCGAGATGATCGAATCGGTCCCACCGAGTTTACCTGACCAACTCTCTGGTTAGCTTACTACCAAAATCGGTCCCACCGAGTTTGTGTAATCGGTCACACCGAGATTACGTTATGCCCTAACCCTAACCATATCGGTCCTACCGAGTTGCATCTCAGTCCCACCAAAAATCCTAACGGTCACTAGGTTTGCTGAATCGGTCCGACCGAGTTTAACCATTCGGTCCCACCGAGTTTGGCAAATTGTGTGTAATGGTTAGATTTTGTGTGGAGGCTATATATACCCCTCCACCCACTCTTCATTCATGGAGAGAGCCATCAGAACATACCTACACTTCCAATACACATTTTTTGAGAGAGAACCACCTACACTTGTGTTGAGGTCAAGATATTCCATTCCAGCCATATGAATCTTGATCTCTAGCCTTCCCCAAGTTGCTTTCCACTCAAATCTTCTTTCCACCAAATCCAAATCCTGCGAGAGAGAGTTGAGTGTTGGGGAGACTATCATTTGAAGCACAAGAGCAAGGAGTTCATCATCAACACACCATTTGTTACTTCTTGGAGAGTGGTGTCTCCTAGATTGGCTAGGTGTCACTTGGGAGCCTCCGACAAGATTGTGGAGTTGAACCAAGGAGTTTGTAAGGGCAAGGAGATCGCCTACTTCATGAAGATCTACCACTAGTGAGGCAAGTCCTTCGTGGGCGACGGTCGTGATGGAATAGACAAGGTTGCTTCTTCGTGGACCCTTCGTGGGTCGAGCCCTCCGTGGACTCGCGCAACCGTTACCCTCCATGGGTTGAAGTCTCCATCAACATGGATGTACGATAGCACCACCTATCGGAAGCATGACAAAAACATCTGTGTCTCCAATTGCGTTTGAATCCTCCAAACCCTTCCCTTTACATTCTTGCAAGTTGCATGCTTTACTTTCCGCTGCTCATATACTCTTTTGCATGCTTGCTTGAATTGTGTGGAGATTGCTTGACTTGTGCTAAGATAGCTAAAATCTTCCAAGAACTAAAATTGGGAAAAGGCTAGATGTTTATTTGGTCAAGTAGTCTAATCACCCCCCTCTAGACATACTTTCGATCCTACAGCTAGCTGGTCACCGGGATGCCCAGTCCCATGCTTTATGCAAACTAAATCAAAATAATTGCAAACAAAACTCCCCCTGGGACCTGATGTGTGTTGGAGGCACTTGTTGTTTCGAGCAAGCCATGGATTGATGTTTGTTGGTGGAGGGGGAGTAAAAACTTTACCATTCTATTTGGGAACCGCCTATAATGTGTGTAGCATGGAAGATATCGCCATCTCTTGGTTGTTATGTTGACAATGAAAGTATACCGCTCAAAATATTATTTACCTCTATTTCAAAACCGAGCTCTGGCACCTCTACAAATCCCTGCTTCGCTCTGCGAAGGGCCTATCTATTTACTTTTATGTTGAGTCATCACCCTCTTATTAAAAAGCACTAGCTGGAGAGCGCAGCTCTCATTTGCATTCATTACTGTTAATTTATATTGGATGTGACTATGATTGGATCTCTTTTACCATGAATTACAATGTCTAGTCAGTCCTTGATCTTTAAAGGTGCTCTGCATTTATGTTTTGCGGTCTCAGAAAGGGCTAGCGAGATACCATCTTGTTATATCATATTATGATTGTTTTGAGGAAGTGTTGTCAGCCGAGATTTATTATTATGGCTTGCTAGTTGATTATGTTATCGATATGAGTAATCATGAGACCTGAGAATTATTGCAAATGTGGTCAGTTATAATCTTTGCTGAAAACTTGAATGCTAGCTTGACATATTTACAACAATAAGAGCAAACACAGTTTGTAAAAGTTTTTCTTTATTTCTTTCAGTTTATCAACTGAATTTCTTGAGGACAAGCAAGGGTTTAAGCTTGGGGGAGTTGATACGTCTCCATCGTACCTACTTTTCCAAACACTTTTGCCCTTGTTTTGGACTCTAACTTGTATGATTTGAATGGAACTAACCCGGATTGACGCTGTTTTCAGCAGAATTGCCATGATGTTGTTTTTATGTGCAGAAAACAAAAGTTCTCGGAATGACCTGAAACTCCACGGGATATCTTACAATAAATAATAAAAAATCCTCGCCAAAGATGAAGACCAGGGGGCCCACACCCTTCTCACGAGTGTGGGGGCGCACCCCCTACCTCCTGGGCCCCCTGGAGACCCCCCGACTCCAACTCCAACTCTATATAACTGCTTTCGGGGAGAAAAAAATAAAGGAGAAGAAATCATCATGTTTTACGATACAGAGCCGCTGCCAAGCCCTAAAACCTCTCAGGAGGGCTGATGTGGAGTCCGTTCGGGGCTCCAGAGAGGGGGATTCGTCGCTGTCGTCATCATCAACCATCCTCCATCACCAATTTCATGATGCTCACCGCCGTGCATGAGTAATTCCATCGTAGGCTTGCTGGACGGTGATGGGTTGGATGAGATTCACCATGTAATCGAGTTAGTTTTGTTAGGGTTTGATCCCTAGTATCCACTATGTTCTGAGATTGATGTTGATATGACTTTGCTATGCTTAATGCTTGTCACTAGGGCCCGAGTGCCATGATTTCAGATCTGAACCTATTATGTTTTCATCAATATATGAGAGTTCTAGATCCTATCTTGCAAGTCTATAGTCACCTATTATGTGTTATGATCCGTTAACCCCGAAGTGACAATAATCGGGATACTTACCGGTGATGACCGTAGTTTGAGGAGTTCATGTATTCACTATGTGCTAATGCTTTGTTCCGGTTCTCTATTAAAAGGAGGCCTTAATATCCCTTAGTTTCCATTAGGATCCCGCTGCCACGGGAGGGTAGGACAAAAGATGTCATGCAAGTTCTTTTCCATAAGCACGTATGACTATATTCGGAATACATGCCTACGTTACATTGACGAATTGGAGCTAGTTCGGTGTCACCCTATGTTATGACTGTTACATGATGAGCCGCATCCGGCATAATTATCCATCATTGATCTGATGCCTACATGTAGGGGAACGTAGCAATAATTCAAAATTTTCCTACGTGTCACCAAGATCAATCTAGGAGATACTAGAAACGAGAGAGAGGGAGTGCATCTTCATACCCTTGAAGATCGTTAAGCGGAAGCGTTCAAGAGAACGGGGTTGATGGAGTCGTACTCGTCGTGATCCAAATCACCGATGATCCTAGCGCCGAACGGACGGCACCTCCGCGTTCAACACACGTACGGAACGGAGACGTCTCCCACGCCTTGATCCAGCAAGGAGGAGGGAGAGGTTGAGGAAGAGAGTCCAACAGCAGCACGATGGCGTGGTGGTGATGGAGTGGCAGTTATCCGGCAGGGCTTCGCCAAGCTCACGCGGAAGAGGAGAAGTATGGGAGGGGAGGGGCCGCGCCAGGTGCAAGGGTATGGCCGCCCTCCTACCCCTCCACTATTTATAGGTGGGGAGAGAGGGGGGCCGGCCCCCCTAGATCCCATCTAGGGTTGGGGGCGGCGGCCAAGGGGGGGAGGCGTGCCTCCCAAGTCAAGTGGAGGCCCTCCCCCTTAGGGTTTCCCCGCTCCCATGCGTATGGGGCTTGGGGGGCTGGTGCCCCTGGCCCATCAAGGCTAGGGAGCCCCCTATAGCCCATGCTTCTGTATTGGACGTGGTGGAACATTTTCCGGACCCCTCCGGAATCCTCGGGAACCTTCCGGAAGCTTCCCGGTACAATACCGGAAAAACCCGAACTTTTCCTGGAACCCGAACAACAACTTTCCATATATAAATCTTTACCTCCGGAACCATTCCGAAACTCCTCGTGACGTCCAGGATCTCAGCTGGGACTCCGAACAACATTCGTAATCACATACAAGTCTTCCTAATAACCCTAGCGTCATCGAACCTTAAGTGTGTAGACCCTACGGGTTCGGGAACCATGCAGACATGACCGAGATAACTCTCCGGCCAATAACCAACAGCGGGATCTGGATACCCATGTTGGCTCCCACATGTTCCACGATGATCTCATCGGATGAACCACAATGTCGGGGATTCAATCTATCCCGCATACAATTCCCTTTGCCAATCGGTACGTTACTTGCCCGAGATTCGATCGTCGGTATTTCAATACCTCGTTCAATCTCATTACCGGCAAGTCACTTTTACTCGTTCCGTAAACACATCATCCCGTGATCAAATATTTGGTCACATTGAGCTCATTATGATGATTTCCTACCGAGTGGGCCCAGAGATACCTCTCCGTCACACGGAGTGATAAATCCCAGTCTCGATTCGTGCCAACCCAACAGACACTTTCAGAGATACCCGTAGTGTGCCTTTATAGCCACCCAGTTACGTTGTGACATTTGGCACACCCAAAGCATTCCTACGGTATCCGGGAATTGCGCAATCTCATGGTCTAAGGAAATGATACTTGACATTAGAAAAACTTTAGCAGATGAACTACACGATCTTGCGCTATGCTTAGGATTGGGTCTTGTCCATCACATCATTCTCCTAATGATGTGATCCCGTTATCAATGACATCCAATGTCCATGGTCAGGAAACCATGACCATCTATTGATCAACTAGAGGCTTACTAGGGACATGTTGTGGTCTATGTATTTACACATGTATTACGGTTTCCGGATAATACAATTATAGCATGAACAATAGACAATTATCATGAACAAGGAAATACAATAATAACCATTTTATTATTGCCTCTAGGGCATATTTCCAACACTACGAGCTTTCCATATACTGGTTTACGCTTATTTACTTTCCCGTTGCTATTGTTACAATCACTACAAAACACCAAAAACATTACTTTGCTTTCATTACTGTTTTGTTACCATTACCATCACTATCATATTAATTTGCTACTAAACACTTTGCTGCAGATACTAAGTTTCTAGGTGTGGTTGAATTGACAACTCAGCTGTTAATACTTGAGAATATTCTTTGACTCCCCTTGTGTCCAATCCATAAATTTGTGTTGAATACTCTACCCTCAAAAGCTGTTGCGATCCCCTATACTTGTGGGTTATCAGGCCCCTCGGGGGGCAACGGCCCCCTTAGTGCTTCCAACCAGGGGGCGCATGCCCCCTCGGGGGGCAACGGCCCCCTAGGGTTTCCAACCCTAGGCGCCTTGGGCCCTTGGGTGGGGTGCACCAGCCCACCAAGGGCTGGTTCCCATGCCACTTCACCCCATGGGGCCCTCCGGGATAGGTGGCCCCACCCGGTGGACCCCCGGGACCCTTCCGGTGGTCCCGGTACAATACCGGTGACCCCCGAAACTCTCCCGGTGGCCGAAAGTGGACTTCCTATATATAAATCTTTACCTCCGGACCATTCCGGTACTCCTCGTGACGTCCGGGATCTCATCCGTGACTCCGAACAACATTTGATTAATCGCATACTAATTTCTCTACAACTCTAGCGTCACCGAACCTTAAGTGTGTAGACCCTACGGGTTCGGGAGACACGTAGACATGACCAAGATAACTCTCCGGTCAATAACCAACAGCGGGATCTGGATACCCATGTTCGCTCCCACATGCTCAACGATAATCTCATCAGATGAACCACGATGTCGAGGATTCAATCAATCCCGTATACAATTCCCTTTGTCTATCGATACGATACTTGCCCGAGATTCGATCGTCGGTATACTGATACCTTGTTCAATCTCGTTACGGCAAGTCTCTTTACTCGTTCCCGTAACACATTATCCCGTGAACAAATCCTTGATCACATTGAGCTCATTATGATGATGTCCTACCGAGTGGGCCCAGAGATACCTCTCTGTCATACGAAGTGACAAATCCCAGTCTCGATTCGTGCCAACCCAACAGATACTTTCGGGGATACCCGTAGTGTACCTTTATAGCCACCCAGTTATGTTGTGACGTTAGGCACACCCAAAGTATGTTGGGAATCGTAGCAAAAATTTAAAATTTTCTATGCATCACCAAGATCAATCTATGGAGTAATCTAGCAACGAGAGAGAAGAGAGTGCATCTACATACCCTTGTAGATTACTAAGCGGAAGCGTTCAAGATAACGAGGTTGATGGAGTCGCACTCGTCGTGATCCAAATCACCGATGACCCTAGCGCCGAATGGACGGCACCTCCGTGTTCAACACACGTACGGAGCGGAGACGTCTCCTCCTTCTTGATCCAGCAAGGGGGAAGGAGAAGTTGATGGAGATCCAGCAGCACAACGGCGTGGTGGTGGAAGTAGCGGGATCCCGGCAGGGCTTCGCCAAGCATAAGCGGGGAGGAAAAGGTGTCACGGGAGGGAGGGAGGCGCCAGGGCTTAGGATGCTGCTACCCTCCCTCCCCTCCACTATATATAGGGGCCCTGGGGGGACGCCGGCCCCTAGAGATCCAATCTAATGGGAGGGGCAGCAGCCTAGGGGGTGGCTTGGCCCCCAAGCCAGGTGGAGGCGCCCCCACCCCTTTAGGGTTTCCAACCCTAGGCGCAAGGGAGGCCCAAGGAAGGCGCACCAGCCAATCAGGGGCTGGTTCCCACGTCACTTCAGCCCATGGAGCCCTCCGGGACAGGTGGACCCCCGGGACCCTTCCGGTGGCCCCGGTACAATACCGGTGACCCCGAAACTCTCCCGGTGGCCGAAACTGGACTTTCTATATATATATATATATATATATATATATATATATATATATATATATATATATATATATATATATATATATATATAGAAAGTCTATTTGGGGCCCAGGGCGAAGAATTAGTAATTCTTCACTCCGGTCGGACGAACCACGCCACACCCCACTGGAGTTTACTCCTCCCCCTGCCGAAAGGCAAGCCACGTACACACTTCCGTGCGTGTCCAACATAATTTTTATTTTCAAAGTCAAAAATAAAATTACACCGGTTCGTTCCTAATTCCCACATCCCACAGCTCTCGCCCCGATCTTCCTCGAAGAACCTTCTCTCTCCCCATGGCTGGATGCGAGCGGCTGCTCCGATCAACATCGGGACGGTTTCACGGCGAGTTGATTCGGCTGCGGGAGGATTCGCGTCGTGGTGGGTGGCCTTGGCGGCGTGCAACACTTGGTGGCCTGGTCAACGGTAGGCTACACGGCGGGCGGAGGGAGAGGAACGGCTCGCACACCTGCAACTTCGGCTCCAGCAGGAATCGCGTAGGGCCATCGCTCCCCCACATCACTCTCCACCAGCAGGCTGCTAGTACTTGATGATTGCCACTCGTACGTGAGTACCACCAGCCACCTGCAACAAGATCCCCTATCTCCAGATCCAAGTTACCAGAACTTCATATGCCTCCCAAGGTTAGAGTGATTTTGATTTCAGTCCAATTTCCTCAACATGTGACCCTGTTTTTAAAATACATAGAGAATTGTGACCCATCTTTGTGATTGTAAGCAGTCTCGATTGTGAGTATCCCCAATTGCGTCAATTTTTTCTTTCTTGCATTGAATTGTCTGAACCAGTCCATTTTTTGTTATGGTGGGTTAATACTGGGTTAGATTCTATGATTCTGTGATGGACTTAAACTCAATGTGAATGATCTGATGTAGGTAGATTCAGTTGCAGGAGCTCAAGTTTCTGTTCTTGGTTGGACCAATCAAAATCTTGTTTATGTGATGGTATTATGAAAATAACAAGTGGAGGCTTCATGCAGGCAACAAGAATAGTACGCATTAATTATATTCTTATAATGTTGGTCTTGTTTGCTTACAAAGTAGGCCGCCCATGCGTTTTTACAACACATACTCATGACAAATGGTTCGAGGTTCATTCACCCATTCATATTTTTCCTACTAGCTTTTTCTCATCATTGTGTGTGAGGGAGCTAGTTCTCTTTGTCTTCATGTGCTTGACGCATGGGGTGATCTTGAGCCTGAGTCCAGCGATCTTTTTTTAGTTGGTTGTGCTACAGATTTTTGTTTCAGGTTTTGTGGTCTAGTACTGTTTTTCATCGCAGAAAGGCCTGCTAGTCGTCCATACATACTACGGGCTTGCTTTATTTGCAATTTCTCTTTTCTATGCAATTTCTATCAATGCTGCCTTTTCTTCTTCAAGAATTATGAAATTGATACTAAAATCCTACTTGTTTAATCAGATGCCTAGTTGTTTATTTTGATTTTAGTTGACTATCTCATATATTATTTTTGAAGGTATCGCCACGAGAAGGAGAAGCAAGGGGAACTACATTTCCAAGCAGATGCCAACTGTTGCAATTGGAGTCTATAACTTGTTCTCATGGTATGCACACTCGTTTATGTACTTTCATGGGTTTACATGCCATATATTCTATGCTAGTTCATCATAGCCGTAACCATGGTTTGACTGTTCGTTTCTATTTACCAGCAGTCATGTATTAACCATTTTTTTTATTTTTTACTCCATCCTAGTTGATCTTGCACTTATTGACTAAATAGGTGAATGGGTATTTTATCTTGTATGCTCTGTATACAAGTACTATGTACTTCAATAAATACTAATGAAAGTACAAAATTGATATGCAAAAAAATTGGCTCACCTTCTGTGTGTTGCCAAGGAATAATTTCTAATCCATCATGTGATGAATTCTCCATTTTTATTTTCTTATCATGCTCATTGTTGCTACCAAAATATAATAGTACATAAAATTTGGCACATTTACTGAAACAAAAATTCTATCTGTTTTAGCTTGCAGACTTAGCATGTATTTTGGCATACCTTCAGATCTCATTCTTTCTGTCTCGGCACTTGGTATTTCTTCCATGCGGGGTGTTTGTGTTAATGCCTGAGTGGGAATTGCTGCAACAGCAGTGATACACTTTAGGAGAAATCTGGGATAAAGGAAGGTGCAGGCTCAAAATTTCATTCGCTAGTTAGTTTTGAAAATAGTCCGTGACCGTAGTTTTTCCAGAATCCTGCTTTGTGGCATTTATTACTAATATAAGCAATCAGATTTGCGGGTTCCTACTCTATATTGGAGCTTGAATATGTAGCACCTCTTTTGGCACATTCTGTAAACAAACATAAAAAACATGACTTATGTTTACCGCATAACAATTAATCCCATAGGGAAGGTCCATGTCATATTTTTTGCTTCAGATTATTATTGCCATAAGGCATTGATCTTGTTCATCTTTAACCTATTTACATGTCTCTCAGAGCTACCCTTTAAAATATGATTAATTACTTGTAAGATGTGTATTCCTCAGGTGATTTACTATTTTAGTGATTATTTGTGTGCTTGTCCATTAAATGATTATCCAGTCTGCTATTGATAGCCCGTCGTTTACAAAGACAGTTTATGGGCTCCAGATTTATTTAAATTTATCTTGTGCTTTTAGGAATTGGTGGTGGCAGTCGTATCAAAAAGACAGTGAGTGCAAGGTGCTGGTTTCATATGATGTTTTGTTATGCAACACCATTTTGCCTTTCATTCGTCATCCAACAGATCAAAAGTAGTCTCGGAAGTAATGAAGGTTGTGCTTGATGCCTGTAAATTATCTGATTGAAAAATTCTAAACCATGTGGTCCCGTGGAGACATTTTTGCAAGTTCCCTTGATATACTATTAAACCTGGTAGGTATAATTGTATAAGTAGACCTATAAGCGTCATCTGATATAGTGGATGCTCTCAGTCAATGACTATACTTATTGTTCCCTTTGTTATATGCTCTTCCCTTTCTTTGCAACTAGTGGCATTGTTTTAGTTCTGGATCTTTCTTAAAAGAGCAAGTTGTATATGTCTCTTAGTGCAGAAAAGGCAAAGCCGTTACCTTTATACCGAAATACTTGTCGTTGAGGAAAACCAGTACAAGTTCCCCAGCAACAAGTACTCCCTCCGTCCTAAATTTAGTACAAACTTAAGTCACTTATTTTGAGAGGGAGGAAGTATTGTGGTACAGAGCGAGTATTACACTGAATTTATCAAGCAAGCATGCAGTTCTTCTATGACTACAACTGTTTTGTAATAATATATATGAAGGAATCTACACATTACCACTACATTAGTCCATGACTATGATGCATGGGAAAGAAACTATGGTGGTACTGTTTATGCCATTTATTACATGTAATTATCAGCAAATTAGAAAACATTGGCAATCTCAAAAAACAAAACATTAGAATTCCTGTACGTTCAAGTTTTGCAAAAATGCCTCTGTAATCTTATGTTGGCTAGAGTGGTGGGGACTGGTGAGATAATCTTACAACTCATGCACTGTTTCTATGTTAGCTAGTGGAGAGGTAATACGTTAGCTAGCTAGTGGGGAGGTAATCTTACGTCTCGTGTAAGTGATTACGGGAGGCTGGTTGGTTTGCGGTAGCGCACCATCTGGCTAGGGTGAGGAATAACAATTCATCACCGTTGGTGATGAATAGCGCGACCCTATATATAAACACGATTCTGATCACGGGTACAGAATAATATTCTGATCACAACATGAACTTCCCGAGTAACGCGCCTGACCTTCCCCGAGTACTAGGTTGAACTTCAGCTAAAAGGTGTCCAAATGGGGCTTGTGATATACCGTTGGAAAGCTATGGACATCAGTATCATGACCCAAGTTAAATTTATGGCAAAATGTAAGAGGTTTAAGAGCAGTTTTGAAAACTGTTTTTTCTTCATACAAAAAACATGAATCGTATTTTTGATCGCATTTTTAAACCGTTTATCGGAATGAGGCAAATAATATGGTGTTGGAAAGCTGCTGCAAAACCGCTCCTTCCATATGTTGAAAGTTTTCTCTAATTCCCTACGGTTAAAGAGTAATTTGGAAAATCGTAGAATTTCGCAAACCGAACAGCCGAGTTTGCTTTTTCGATGCCATTTCTAAACAGCTAATCCAATTGAGGCAAATAATATGCATTGGAAAGCTTATGAAAATGCGCTACTTTTTCATGTTAAAAGTTTTTTCTAATTTTGAACAGTTTAAAAGTAATTTAGAAAACGGTACAACTTCCACCAAGTTCGTATTTTTGAGCTAATTTTTTAACTGTACATCCAAATGCAGCAAATGATATGGCGTTGGAAAGCTTGAAGAAATGCGAAACTTTTTTGTATATATTGTTTCTCCTAATTCATTATGGTTTTATGTCAGTTTTGAAAATGGCTAAAACGTATTTTTGCCGTAATTTATACAAACTTTATCGGAATGGGGCAAATAATATACGGCTGAAAAGCTACGGAAAATGCGAAACTTTTTCATGTTGATGGTTTTCTATGATTCCTAGCCGTTTTTATGTAATTTCAAAAACGGCGAGATCACTCGTTCTGCCTTTATTTCGAAACAGATTCTTCGAAAATGCACCGCGTGAAGAACCTGACCTTCTCGGCATGTGTACCTGAACTTTACTCTGTTTTTCACGTGTTTTTTTGCCCGCAACTCTCCATCCACTGCTCGTAGCTCTCCATCCACTCACCAGAATTGAGCAGGTGATATATCGATGGAAAGCTGCTGTAAACACGCAACTTTCCCGGGTTGATCATTTTTTCATACTCGCGACGATTTTGAAAGTTTTTCATCTGAAATTCATTCAGTGTAGTAGGTGAACTTCCTGTTGTTTTCACGTTGAACTTCTGTGACGTATTTTCGTTTGCAGTAGTTGAACTTCTGTGTTGTTTTCACCTCTATCACAAGAATTTTTGAACTTTCTACGACCGAGCACTTAAACTTCTAGCAAGAAAAATTTATGCTTTGCATTTTCATTCTTTTTTTAATACAAATGCACACCGTGTACTACATGAACTTCTGGCAGTTATCGATCTTAACTTCTGAGATCACGCGTTTTGCCTTCATCGAAATAACAGAGTCTCCGAAAAAGCACTTCGTGAAGAGATTGAACTTCTGGATCAGTTCTTTTTGAACTTCACTCTATTTTTCACGTGTTATTTTTTACCCGTAACTCCCCAACCACTTACCAGAATTGAGCAAATGATATATGAATGAGAAGCTGTTGAAAACACACAACTTTCCCGCGTTTATCATTTTTTCATACTTGTGACGGTTCAAAATAATTTTTTCATTACACAAAAACATGTTTTAATTAGTATACATGAAGGAATGTAACACATAATATACCGTTGGAAAGCTTGTGAATAGGAGCATCTTTTTCATATAGACAAACATTACATTTTTTATCGTTTGAGAGTGGTTTTAAAAATGGAAAAAACAACGTCGTTTTTGCCTGTTTTTACATGTAATTGAAGGTTGGACGTCTCACACTAGAGATCTTGAACTTCACCAGGAGGAGCACGTGAACTTCTTGCAACAAACTTTCTAAGCTTTTTATTTTCTATTCTTATATTCCTATGTAAAACGCATTTCCTGTACTAGTTGAACTTCCCGATGTTTTCACCTTGAACTTCTGTCACATTTTTGTGTATACGTCGAATTACACACAATTAAAGGTTGAATGTCATTTTTTGCCATTTTAAAACATGTAATTGGAGGTTGAACGGCTTGCAACAAATCCGAGTTTTTTATATACTTCGAACTTCTCTGTTATTTCAAATTGAACTTCTTAACTTATTCTTAGAAAAAAATATGTTTTCAAATAAGCATCAAACATTTTTTAAAATTGAACCTCATACTTTTATTTTTCCTAGAAATGGAAAGAATTTGAGTTTTCCATAAACATCAAACTACTCTTATTTTAATTTGAACTTCTTTAATTTTATTCTTTACTAACGAAGAAAACCTGTGTTTTTTATAAATATTGAACTTCTCTTTTTTTATAATTTGGACTTCTTGGTTTATTTCTTTTAGCATCAAAATATCCTAGTTTTCTCATAAATATTGGACCCCGTCCACATTCTTTTTCTAATTAATTTTTCTAAACTATTTTTTTGTTAATTTAATTTGAGCTTCCATTGTGGAAACTTGTTGAACATGAGGAACTTTTTGAACTTTCCTGGTCTGTGCACTTGAACTTCAAGCAACAAAATTTTTGGACTTCACCTTTTTACTCCTATTTTCTCATACGAAACACACACCATGCAGTACGTGAACCTTTGTCTGTTGTCAATTTGAACTTATCTCTATTTCACTTTAGTAGCGAAAAAAATCTGAGTTTTTTATAGACATCGAATCACTATAACTTTCTTTTTTCAACTTCTTTTGTGTGCTTTTTAGAAATGTGAAAAATGGAAGTTTTGTTAGAAACATTGAACTTCTTCGTTATTTTTAATAGGTCTTATTGGTCTTATTCTTCAATAACCGAAAAAACTAAGTTTTTCAAATAAATATCAAATGCTCTCCTTTTAAAAGTTGAACTTCTTTTATTATTTAGTATATACATTGAACTACTCTATTATTTTAGTTGAACTTCTTGGTCTTATTATTGTAATAACGAGAAAAATCCAAGATTTTAATATACATCAAACTATTCTATGATTTAAAATTGAACTTCCTAGTTTTTATTTTTTGCTAGGAGTATTTTAATAAACATCCAAACTATTGTGGTATTTAAACCCGAATGTTTTTATTTTACTTTTTGGAAACAAATATTTTTTTCTTTTTTAATAAACTTCAGACTTCTCTATTTTCAAAATTTGAACTTCATGAATTTTTTGTATGTTCACCTCTTTTTTATACCCAATGTGTGCATTTTGCCCTAAGCGAACATATTGAACTATCCGCGACAGAGAATATGAACTTCGCATCAACTTTTTTTTGTCTTCAAGAGATGCCCGCGTGTTTTTTTGCTTTTAATATCGAACTTCTATGCTCTATTATTTTGTAATAGTTTCATGAAGGAGAAGGAAAGGAGCAACATAATGTGTGTCAGAGAGCAACTACTTGAGGAAACCAACCAATACGTGATACATTTTTACTGTAAAGAGCAGAGAACAATTTTTTTCCATGTCTTTCCAATTTGAACCCCACTAAAAAAGTTTCTATTTCAATGTATTTTTTAGTGTTTCCGTATTGGTTGAACTTGTTGCTTCCTTAAAGTTGAACTTCCTAATGTTTTACTACATGAACACAAAAAAATTGACACTATAAAACCAATATGGAAAACAAACTTCTTGGAGCCGCACCGTTGAACGGCCCGAGACGGCGGTGTTGAACTTTCTGGGCAACACAATGTTAACGCATACAATTTAGAAATGTATGAGCTCATCAACAAGGATCTGGTTTGAATACAAATGATAGACTGTCATGTATAGTCAGAGAAAACATGAAAGAAAACAAAAAAATTACTGAATATATTCACTTTTTTGTCTCTGCATTTTACATCATATTTGGTTGTAACAGGATCCTGTACATGCACTTTTCTTGGCGTCTAGTTGTGGCCAAATGGGATGTTCAGAGAAATATGCCGTTCTCGTTCTTCTTCCCACAGAAAACCAACTTGTCAAACTGAAACAAATGGACCAAAACACCTATTTTTTGCACCTGCAGGTATAGCTGAACTTCAGACATCAAAAATCACTTGGAGACGGCAGAGGCAAGCGCTCGATGGCTGGAGCACGGTCGTGGCCGAGGTCGTTGGAGAGGGTATAGCTGAATTTCCTCGATGACAGTAAGTGAACTTCGTGCCTTCTTCTGCAAAACCAAAATCTGAATACATATATAAGAGAAATACATATATGAACTAGCATGAACACAAAATTGTGACAGGGCATATTTTTCTGAACTTTTTATGCAAAAACTCTCTGTATTTTCACCCCTTGTTTTCAGAACAAAAACTTGGTTGATCGAACCAATGGATCCACATGTCAGGGAGATCTTTGCGGATGGCGACTGCATCGTCGGGCATCGGAATCATCCTCGAGAATAGCGTTCGCACTGTGCAGGGGGTTGGGGACGACGACATCGGCAGGACACGAGAGCTTGAAGAACAAGAACAGCGCCGCGATGGTGGTCCGAGGGTCACGCACGAATGAACAAGAGGAACTGGGCGACGATGAGCAGGAGGATCCAGGGGAGTTCCCCGAAGGTAGAGAAGTAGAAGAGGCGGGCCGAGGGCGGGAGGAGACTCACCGGAGGGAGAAGTGGGGGACGGGAAGAGCAGCGGCGGCCGGTGGTGGAGGCGTGAGGCGGCCGCAAGATCCGGTGGCGCACGTGGGGGTTCCGGGGAGGGCGCATGGCTGCAGGTGGATCCGGTTAGGGGGCGCGCCGACGGGGGTCTCTGGGGACGGGGCGCGACGGCGGGGGTTTCAAGGGATGGGGCGCGGCGGCGCGGGTCTCCGGCGAGGGGGCGCGGTGGCGCGGGTCTCCGCGGAGGGGCGCGGCGGCGTGGGGATCTGGGGAGGGGTGTGGCGGCGTGGGCATCCAGGGGAGTGAAAGCAGCGTGAGGATCGGGGGAGGGGATCGGCGGTGGGGATCCGGGGATGCAGGCGGTTGCGGGGTGGAGTGCGGGAGTGGGGGAGAAGAGGTTTTTTTCCCTGTTTTATCGCGTGGGCTGCCGCACCGGTTCGGGAGGATCTGCTCGACTCTTATATAGGGCACGCCGTGATCCAAATAGCTATTCTAATCCCGGGATTAGAATAGTGCTACTATATATATATATGACGTCCAGGATCTCATCCGGGACTCTGAACAACTTTCGGTTAACCGTATACTAATATCTCTAAAACTCTAGCGTCACCGAACTTTAAGTGTGTAGACCCTACGGGTTCGGGAGACGCGTAGACATGACAGATACAACTCTCCGGCCAATAACCAACAGCGGGATCTGGATACCCATGTTGGCTCCCACATGCTCCACGATGATCTCATAGGATGAACCACGATGTCGAGGATTCAATCAATCCCGTATACAATTCCCTTTGTCTACCGGTATAGTACTTGCCCGAGATTCGATCGTCGGTATCCCGATACCTTGTTCAATCTCGTTACCGGTAAGTCTCTTTACTCATTCCCTAACACATCATCCCATGATCAACTCCTTGGTCACATTGTGCACATTATGATGATGTCCTACCGAGTGGCCCCAGAGATACCTCTCTGTTACACGAAGTGACAAATCCCAGTCTCGATTCGTGCCAACCCAACAGACAGTTTCGGAGATACCCGTAGTGCACCTTTATAGCCACCCAGTTATGTTGTGGCACTTGGTACACCCAAACCATTCCTACGGTATCCGGGAGTTGCACAATCTCATGGTCTAAGGAAATGATACTTGACATTAGAAAAGCTTTAGCAGACGAACTATACGATCTTGTGCTAGGCTTAGGATTGGGTCTTGTCCATCACATCATTCTCGTAATGATGTGATCCTGTTATCAGTGACATCCAATGTCCATGGTCAGGAAACCATGACCATCTATTGATCAACGAGCTAGTCAACTAGAGGCTTACTAGGGACATGGTGTTGTCTATGTATCCACACATGTATTATGGTTTCCGGTTAATACAATTATAGCATGAACAATAGACAATTATCATGAATAAGGAAATACAATAATAACCATTTTATTATTGCCTCTAGGGCATATTTCCAACAGTCTCCCACTTGCACTAGAGTCAATAATCTAGTTCACATCACTATGTGATTGTAATGAATCCAACACCCATGGGGTTTGTTCATATCTTGCTTGTGAGAGAGGTTTATTAGTCAATGAGTCTGAACCTTTCAGATCCATGCGTGCTTTACAAATCTCTATGTCATCTTGTAGATGCAGTTACCACGCGCTACTTGGAGCTATTCCAAATAACTGTTCTACTATACGAATCCGGTTTACTACTCAGAGTCATCCGGATTAGTGTCAAAGATTGCATCGACGTAACCCTTTACGACGAACTCTTTTACCACCTCCATAATCGAGAAAATTCCTTAGTCCACTAGTCACTAAGGATAAGTTCAACCGCTGTCGTGTGATCCATTCCTGGATCACTCTTGTACCCCTTGACTAACTCATGGCAAGGCACACTTCAGGTGCGGTACACAGCATAGCATACTGTAGAGCCTACGTCTAAAGCATAGGGGACAACCTTCATCCTTTCTCTTCTGTCGTGGTCAGGTCTTGAGTCTTACTCAATATTCACACCTTGTAACACAACCAAGAACTTTGCTGATCTATTTTGAACTCCTTCAAAATCTTGTCATGGTATGTATTCATTTGAAAGTACTATTAAGCGTTTTTGATCTATCCTTATAGATATTGATGCTCAATGTTCAAGTAGCTTAATCCAGGTTTTCCATTGAAAAACACTTTTCAAATAACCCTGTATGCTTTCCAAAAATTCTACATCATTTCTGATCAACAATATGTTAACAACATATACTCATCAAATATTCTATAGTGCTCCCACTCACTTCTTTGGAAATACAAATTTCTCATAAACTTTGTATAAACCCAAAATCTTTGATCATCTCATCAAAGCGTATATTCCAATTCTGAGATGCTTACTCCAGTCCTTGGAAGGATTGCTGGAGCTTTGCATACTTGTTAGCATCTTTCAGGATTGACAAAACCTTCTGGTTGTATCACATACAATCTTTCCTCAAGAAAAACGTTGAGGAAACAATGTTTTGACATCCTATCTGCAAGATTTCATAAATAATGCAGTAACTGCTAACATAATTCCTATAGACTCTTAACATCGCTACGAGTGAGAAAGTCTCATCGTAGTCAACTCCTTGAACTTGTCGGAAAACATCTTAACGACAAGTCGAGCTTTCCTAATGGTGACACTTACCATCATTGTCTGTCTTCCTTTTAAAGTCCATCTGCACCCAATAGCCTTACGACCATCAAGTAGTTCTTCCAAAGTCTATACTTTGTTTCTATACATGGATCCTCTTGTCGGTGTACTAGAGTAGGGGTACCCTAGTATCCCGAACTTGTGCATGGGCAGTCGCAGCATCCCACGGCAAGGCTTGCCGCGGTGACCGCTAAGGTCCTCCGTGGTTCCTTTGGAGCCATTCAAGGACAAAGTATCCAAGCCAAGGAGACAAGACCCCGGCAAGAGGAGCTTGCCGGGAAGGCCAACCAAGGCATCTCAAGGAACTTGCCGCGACATGCCACGCGTCCCGGCAAGGCCCGGTGAGCGACAAGCTCCCGGACGCGACAAGACAACGACCGCGGCAAGGCGCTTGCCGCGGCAAGCCACCACTCTGTGCCCGCGCTCCAGCACATCCACCAACGTGTCGCTCTGGGACCCTTCCAGGCGTACGTGGCGGGAGGCTGTGCAGCCAGCGGTGCGCGGTGGCAAGCGGCACTGACAAGATTTCCATCGTGGCGAGCGGTGGCGTCCCTGACGGTCCCTTTTGCACTATTTAGGCGACGCAGACGGGCATTTAATGCCCTTGTCCCCTGCCGTCAGGGTTAGGTATGATACACTGTAGCAGGTAGCTGTACCAATCGCAACACCTTTCCATTTTTACCCTTGTCTACGTTGTCACCTGTCGGTGACCCCTTGAGCATATAAAAGGAGGCCCATGCGCAACGTAGAGAAGGAGGGGGGGAGAGAACACTCACGCTCGGTCTCGTTAGCTGCTGGAGTGTACTGTAGCACTCCGCGCTCCCGAGCAAGAACTCAATACAAACCACAAAGCAGGAGTAGGGTTTTACGCATCCGTGCGGCCCAAACCTGGGTAAACTGCTCGTGTGCTTCGCCTCGATCCGCTCTTCGTGCGACCCTCGCCCCCGCCGAACCGAAAGGGACTCGGTCCGCCGGTCCCATAGGTGCTCGTGGATTAGTCCCCCGACATCTTTGGCGCGCCAGGTAGGGGCGTAGAGGTTGTGTGAACCAGATCCGGCGTTCACACGAGCTAGATCTTCATCATCTTCATCGACATGCCGCCGAAGAAGAAGGCTTCGGAGGCGGCTGCTCCATCCGCGCCGAACCCACCACCGCCGGAGCAAACGGCTGATGGGGCAGACGCCGGCGGAAGAACGGGCATCGACGAGGGAGCTCATGCTGCTGCCAGGTCCAAGGACAAGGCTGTGCTGCCCATCAGCGGCGTAGCCGGCTCCCATAACGACCGGGCGCACTCCAAGACCTCGGCGTCCGTACATGCACCGCGCCCATCTCAAGAGGCGCGGGACCGGCAGCGTCATGGTACTCATGGTACCATGCGTTTGCTGGACCAAGATCGAGCTGGTGGATCTCAGAGTGCTCAAGACCAGCATGCACGCCAACATGCTGGCACGAGCGAGGCATGGTCGCCTGGACGGGATACTGCTCCTTCTAACATAGTTAGAAGTCCGAGCATATCCCGCTCTTCGCACCGTTCGCCACCGCCACCTGCCACTACAGCACAAGCTTTGGCGCGAGCTCAACTGCTCCTGGACTACCCTCAACGGCAGACAAGATCGACGACTGGAGGGCCACCATTTAGAGTCTCATCGGCTTCGCCAACGGCGACACTCAACGGCAGCCGAGCACGTCGCAGCCGCGGCAAGTCAGCCAGGCACGAGCCGGTGGCGACAAGACCGATGGGGGTGCAACCACTGTGCACTCTCCGCCCCGAAGGCCAAGATCGCCGACTCGCCGGATCCACCTCGACAGCGACTCCACTGCGTCATCGGATCCACGAGCTCGTCGCGATCAACGCCAAGTTCTTCACGAACGACAGCAAGAAGACGCTCGTACTCGCATCGAGCACCGAAGAGAAGCGCGACGTTAATTGGACCAGCGCGCTAGGCCCTCTGTCGACATGCATGCGCCAGGGGAACCAGGCGACTTGCCGTACGCAGTAGGTTGCCCTGCGTTTACTCGTGAGCTGCGGCAAGTCCAGTGGCCCAGCACGAAGAATTTCAAGCCAGACGTACTAGAGAAGTACGACGGCAAGTCGCATCCGTCGGAGTTCCTCAGCATCTACACCATTGCGGTGCAGGCTGCCGGGGGGCGGGACGACAAGATCCTTGCCAACTACTTCCCGCTGGTGCTCAAGCCCAACGTCAGGTCCTGGCTCATGCACTTGCCGGACAACTCCATATCCTCCTGGGCAGACCTATGCCATCAGTTTGTCGGCGCCTTTACAGGCGGCCACAAACCTCATGGCCAAGAGAGTGACCTTCATCTGCTCGCCCAGAAGGAAGGAGAGCCCCTGCGCAAGTACATTCAGAGATTCAGCCGTGTACAGCACAACATCCCAGATGTCCACCCTGCCGCGGTCATCAGCGCGTTCCATCAGAACGTGCGTAACCGCAGGATGCGGGAGGAGATGGCGATGTGCAAGATCAGAGACGTCAGTGAGCTGTATGCCCTGGCCGACAAGTGTGCACGTGCTGAGGAAGGGAGGAAACTCCCCGGAGAGAATACAGGAGCAGGAGGATCTGACAGCGAGGATGCTGCCCCGGCAAAGAAAAACCGGCGGCGGAACAACAGGAAGAAGAAAGGCAAAGATGTGCTAGTCATTAAGCAGTCCGGCAACGAAGGTGGCGCCAAGAAAGCCAAAGCTGGTAGCTCCGCCAAGGAGATTGCCGCATGCACCAACTGCCAGACTGTGGCGGTCGCCGACAAGCAGGACGGCACCGACAAGCAGTACTGCAAGATCCACCGCACCAAGGGCCATGACCTCCAGAGCTGCAAGAAGGTCGAGCAGCTTGTCCAGCAGCAAAAGGCTGAATACGAGCGACGCGACAAGGAGAGGGCCCAAGGAGGCGCTGGAGAATCCGGCAAGAAGCGCGCCGGCCGGGGAGGACGCCGCGGCAAGGCCAAGCAGCGGCAAGGAGACAGACCTCCCCGCGGCCGCGACAAGGATGAAGATGACGACGACGAAGAAGACATGGATGGTGTCGAGACCAGTGAGCAGGAGTTCCAGAAAGCCACAGAGGTCTTGTGCGTTGACGGCAGTGCTTCCCTGCATACTTCGCACCGCCAACTCAAGCAGTGGGTGCGGGAAGTCAATGCGGCGGAACCACCTGTCGAGTCACGCAAGCCTCTGAAATGGTCCAGCACGCCTATCATCTTTGATATTGAGGACCACCCTGATCGCACAACTGCGGTCGGGTGCTTGCCGATGTTGGTTTCACCAACTATCCGCAACCTCAAGGTCACTAAGATGCTAGTTGATGGCGGGGCCGGCTTGAACCTGATCTCCTCCGCTGTACTCCAGAAACTCCAGATCCCTGACAGCGAGCTTGAAGAGACCGGCACATTCCAAGGAATCAACCCGGGAAGGAGCAAGCCGAAGGGGAAGGTCACGTTGCCAGTAACATTTGGTAGCGAGGTGAACTTCAGGACTGAGAGGGTCACTTTTGACGTTGCCGATTTTCCATTGCCTTACAATGGGATACTCGGTCGTCCAGCACTCACCAAGTTCATGGCAGCCTCTCACTACGCATACAACATGCTGAAGATGCCAGGCCCGATAAGCATCATCTCTGTCCCTGGCGACAAAAAGGATGCTCTTATCTGCGCCGACAAGATCTACCGGGAAGCGGCAGCCGCAACAGATCGCAAGTCACCTATCGTTGAAGCTCCCGGGGGGAAGAAGAAGACCAAGTCCAGCAAAAGTTCTGATGCCCACTCCGGCAAACGCACCTCTTCGGGGTGCTGCGCTGCCGTCGAGGACGCACCATCGAGCTCGACCGGCAAGTGTAAGAAGACAATGGCAGCTCCGCCAGAGACCAAGAAGGTGTCCGCCAAGGAGGACGGCACTGGTGGTACCTTCACCATCAGTGCCACTCTCGACCCTAAATAGGAAAGCGCGCTCATTGCTTTCCTGCGGGCGAACGTTGAAGTGTTTGCGTGGCAACCATCTGACATCCCCGGTGTTCCCAGGAAAGTAATTGAGCACCATCTTGCCGTTTGTCCTCATGCGCGGCCCGTCAAGCAGAAGGTCAGGAACCAAGCAGTGGAGCGCCAAGAATTCATCGCAGAAGAGATCAAGAAGTTGGAAGCAGCAGGCCTTGTCAGAGGAGTGCTCCATCCTACGTGGTTGGCCAATCCTGTAGTCGTGCGCAAGGCGAACGGGAAATGGAGACTTTGTATCGACTTTACCGATGTTAACAAAGCTTGTCCCAAAGACCCATTTCCTTTGCCGCGCATTGACCAGATTGTTGACTCCACGGCCGGATGTGACTTGCTTTCATTTCTTGACGCATACTCAGGATACCATCAGATCTTCATGGCAGAAGAGGATGAGGAGAAGACCGCATTCATCACTCCATGTGGCACGCACTGTTTCATACGGATGCCTTTCGGTTTAAAAAATGCTGGTTCAACATTTGCAAGGGTAGTCCATGTCACTCTTGAGCCACAAATACACAGAAATGTGGAAGCCTACATGGATGACATAGTGGTCAAGAGCAAGGACAAGGCAACTCTGATTCAAGATTTAGACGAGACCTTTGCAAATCTGCGCAAGATCAGCCTCAAGCTCAACCCCGAGAAGTGTGTGTTTGGAGTCTCCTCCGGCAAGCTTCTCGGGTTCTTCGTGTCTCAACGGGGAATCGAAGCCAATCCCGACAAGATCAAGGCCATTGAGCAGATTGAAGCACCAAAGCGCGTCAAGGATGTACAAAGACTTGCCGGTTGCGTGGCTGCTCTCAGCAGGTTTATCTCTAGGTCTGCTGAGCACGCCCTGCCGTTTTTCAAAATATTGAAAAAGGCAGGTCCAATGAAATGGACTCCAGAAGCGGAGGCTGCGCTGCAAGACTTGAAGAGATACCTGTCCTCCACTCCAACACTTGTCGCACCTAAGCCACAAGAGAAGTTGCTGCTGTATATAGCGGCAACCAATCAAGTGGTTAGTGCTGCGTTAGTAGCAGAGAGGGAGGCAGATGACGAGCCAGCAACCACGACAGGCGCATCCAGCGACAAGCAGGGGGCTTCCCCGACAAGCTCTGGTCCCAACAAGGATGGATCTGCGTAGACGCGCGAGGAGATACAGAAGAGAATGGTACAGCGCCTAGTTTACTTTGTCAGTTCCCTTCTGCAGGGGGCTAGGTCAAGGTACTCTGGCGTGCAGAAATTGCTTTTCGGCCTTCTCATGGCCTCGAGAAAGCTGCGCCATTACTTCCAAGCACATGAGATCACAGTTGTCACTTGTTTTCCGCTGAAGAGGATACTACAGAATCCAGAAGCGACAGGCAGGATTGTTGAGTGGGCACTGGAACTGTCAAGCTTTGGCCTCAAGTTTGAGAGTACTTCAACTATCCAAAGCAGAGCATTGGCAGAGTTCATAGCAGAATGGACGCCAACACCAGATGAAGAAATTCCAGAAACGAGCATCCCCGTCGAGGAAGCAAGCAAAGAGTGGCTGATGTACTTTGATGGTGCCTTTTCGCTGCAAGGCGCCGGCACTGGCGTGCTGCTTGTCGCACCCACCGGAGAGCACCTCAAGTACGTAGTCCAGATGCACTTTCCCAAGGAGCAAGCAACAAACAATACTGCAGAGTATGAAGGCTTGCTTGCCGGTCTCAGGATCGCGGCAGACCTTGGGATCAAGAAGCTCATTGTCAGGGGAGACTCGCAGCTTGTCGTCCTCCAAGTGAACAAGAGCTATCAGAGTCCGTTGATGGAAGCCTACGTCGACGAAGTGAGAAAGCTAGAAGAGCACTTTGACGGCCTATAGATGGAGCATGTTCCAAGAGCTCAGAACGCCATTGCCGATGGCCTATCAAAGTGTGCCGCACTTAAGTTACCTGTGGAACCAGGGATCTTTGTGCTCAAGCTGACTCAACCGTCTGTAACGCCATCAACTGGACAGAGCAAGAAGAGGAAGTTGATTTCTGGTGACTATTTTCCGGCAGAGCTTCCCGAAGCCGCCGCCAAGAAGGTCCCCAAGATCAACGCCAAGAGCGCTGAGGAGCAGTCTGCTCCGGCAAGGCCTAGGGTTTGTTCCGTTGAAGCAGAAGCTCCCGACAAGTTTTGCTCCGGCAAGCTTGCCGGGGAACGTGAAGCTCCGGCAGAGCCGCAGGTTCTCGCCGTAGAAGCGGATGTTCCCACAGCAGCAGATTTGCCTTTAGTCCTTGTTGTCGAGCCACAAGCTCCAGCATGGACACAGCAGATTGTCCGTTTCCTTCAGACAGGAGAACTTCCCAAAGAGCAAGAAGAAGCGGAAAGAGTAACCCGGCAGTCAAGTATGTACCAGTTTGTCGACAACACACTGTACAGAAGAAGAATCAATGGTGTGAAATTGAAGTGTATTCACCGGGAAGACGGACAAAAGCTGTTGGCAGAGATACATGGAGGCATATGTGGTCACCACATTGGCGCAAGAGCACTTGCCGGCAAAGCATTCCGGCAAGGTTTCTTGTGGCCGACAGCCCTCCAGGATGCAACTGCACAAGTAACCAAGTGTGAAGCATGCCAGTTCCATTCCAAGCAGATACACCAACCAGCTCAAGCTCTCCAGACGATCCCTTTATCCTGGCCATTTTCAGTCTGGGGGCTCGACATCCTCGGCCCCTTTCCCCGAGCAGTCGGGGGCTTTGAGTACTTGTACGTTGCAATCGACAAGTTCACAAAGTGGCCGGAAGTGGAAGCAGTGAGGAAGGTGATAGCACAGTCAGCAGTCAAGTTCTTCAGGTCGATTGTTTGCCGCTTCGGGATCCCTAATAGGATAATCACCGACAACGGCACGCAATTCACGAGCCGCACCTTCATGCAGTACGTCCAAGATCTTGGCGCCAAGGTCTGCTTCGCTTCTGTTGCTCACCCGAGAAGTAACGGTCAAGCGGAGAGGGCAAATGCTGAAGTGCTACGTGGGCTCAAGACCAGGACTTTCGATAGGCTGCACAAGTGCAGAAGAAACTGGATCGAGGAGCTGCCGGTGGTTCTTTGGTCGATCAGGACGACGCCAAATCGAGCCACTGGCCAGACACCTTTCGCTCTAGTCTATGGAGCAGAGGCAGTTCTCCCCATGGAACTCGTATACGGGTCACCTCGAGTGCTCGCTTATGATGAGCTTGAGCAAGAGCAGCTGCGACAAGATGACGCGCTACTCCTTGAGGAAGACCGTCTTCAAGCTGCTGTACGAGCTGCTCGCTACCAGCAAGCTTTGCGCCGCTACCATAGACGCAAAGTTAACGCCAGAAGTCTCGAGGAAGGCGACCTTGTTCTTCGGCGTGTTTAGTCCGTCAAGAATTCCAACAAGTTGACGCCGAGGTGGGAAGGCCCTTACCGGGTGAAACGAGTCACTAGGCCTGGCGCTGTCCGCCTTGAGACCGAAGATAGCATTCCGGTGAGCAATTCCTGGAACAACCACCTTTTGTACAAGTCTTGCCGCTGTTGCATGTAATCCTTTGTACAAAGCCGGGCGCAGACCCCGTGCATAAGTGATCTGACACTTTGTGCAGCACCTACTCCCCGGTAAGCAATAACGAGCCGTAAGGCTCCTTATCTTTATTTTCTCCTCTTTCTTTTTTTTGTCAAGGAAAGAAAGGTTCCCTCGCCCACAAGTTTGCCGGGGGGGGGGGAGGAGAAGATAATAGTATGGAACAGGCGTTGTTCAAGAAAGTTTCGCCTTACCGGGAAGCAAGCAACAGAAAAGCTAAGTTGCCAAAGTTTGAGCAATCAGATTTTTTAAATTTTTTAAGTAATCTCCCTTGAACGACCGCACTTTGTATGGAAAAACTGTGCGCGGAGGAACCAACTCGTAGCTAGTTGCGCCCTTACTTTGTTTCGAGTCCGCTCAACAACTTAAGTGAGCTGCGACTAGTTGCGACAAGGTTTCTTGTCGGTAGCGGCACCGCCAGCAGGCTGCTGACGTCCCGCACTCAGCGCTCGCGGCTAAGGTGCCTGCACCGGCAAGTTCCCTAAAAGCGTAGGGCAAAAACATACAAAGGGAGGAGTCAAGTAAAGGGAATAACATTGCAATCATTACCCGGAATAGAGTTATATTACAAGGTAGCTTGTCGCGGCTCTAACAGATTGTTTTCATAACATGACCAGCAGCGACAAGAAAAGAAGAAAACGGGCGGCCTAGTCTACGCGATCGCCCTCAATCCTCTTGATCCCGCTCACCTTGTCCACAATGGGTGCGACAAGGGTCTTGAGCGCCTCCAGATCAGCATCCGGCGGCAGGGTCTTTAGGACGTTGGTGAGGTTGAGGCCCGGGTTGCGGAAGGCCACCTTCACCAACACCTTTTGAAGAGGTCCCGCACAGATCTTGCGTGACTCGTCGACCAGCTGCTTTGGGATCTTCTCCCGGAGCCGCTGGAGGGCCGTCGCCACGCCTTTGAAGAACAAGGTGAGCTTGGCGCTGGGTTGGAGGTTCTCATTAGAGGGATACCCGAGATCCTCCATCCCCAGCTGCGCCAGCTCCCTATCGATATCTGCGGCAGCTTTCATGAGACCCTCCGTCCAGTGCTCCACATTCTCCCTAAAAGCATTCTGGGCGGCGGCAGCACTCGCCAGCAGCGCCTTGTCGGCCTTGATCTCCTCCTTCAAGGCCACCTCCTGCTCCCTGGCGCCGTCCAGCGTCTTGGTCAAAGTGGTCAGCTTCAACTCAAGATCTGCGTTGGAGTCCTTGGCGGCGCTAAGCTCTTCACCACTCGCCTTAAGATCGGCCTCCAGATGCGCCACCTTCGTCTCCAGCTCCTTCTTGGCGGCCTCGGCAACTGCGGCAGCATCCTCTGCTTGCTTAAGGGCTTCGCCGAATTTTTGCTCACGCGCGGCAAGCTCCTCCTCGTGGCTGTCGAGGTTAACTTTCCGCTGCACCAGCTCGCCCTCCTGCACAGACAGCTTCTCAGCGGCAAGCCGCTGTTACTCTTCAACTTCGGCCTTCTCGAGGAAGAAGGCCTTCTGCTCTTTGGCGAGTTGCTCCCGCTCCTCTGCCAGGGACCGGAGAGCTTCCTGGTTGAGACCCCGGAGCTCCTCTGCACGCTTCTCGATGTCCGCTCCCGCCTTCACGACAAGCGCCTCGCGGGATTCCAGCTTGGCTTGCCGCGCGCGGTAGAGCGACAACAGCTTCCGCAGCAGCCGCTCCTCCTCAGGCTCGCCGCTGCTGTTGCTTGGCGCATCAACTAGCATCAGCCCAGCGGAGGCGGGCACCTCTCCATCAAAGCTCTCTCCCTTGACCGGCGCCCTGGAGCTTGACGCCCAGGGAAGGTTGATGAAGACGCCATCACCGGCCTTCAAGTAGATGCCTGGCTGGAGCTCTTCGGAGCCTGGCGCTGCGGCAGCGGCGGACGGGTCGGCGGTCGACATAGCGCCTGGCGCTCCTGCGGCCTCAGGGCCGTCAGTGCGATCGCCAGACCCCTCGCTAGCTGCTGCGGCGACAGCTTTGGCAGCCTCGTCGCCGGCGGGATCATCAGCGCCGGCTGCTTCTTCAGTGGTAGAGGCGTCGTCGGCAGCAACCTCGTTCTCCAACGGCTCCGCAACAGATGGGTCTGATGGCCGGAAAAGTGAGAAAAGTCAAGCAAATACCCAAAAAGAAGAAGAACCCAAGGGAAGCTTTGAAGAGAAGATTACTTGTACCGGGTTCGACAGTCGTAGTCTCCGCCGCCGGGGGGACGCTGGTGCTGTCCCTTGTCGGAGAACTCTCCCTTGCCGGAGGACTCTCCCTTGGCATTTCGGGGGCGGCCTCCGGGTGCTCCTGGTGGGGCTGCTCTGCTCCTACACAAACCAACAGTCAGATGTCAGCAAAGAAAGAGTATCCAAGCGCGCCTAACAGCGGAAAGCGAACCATATACTTACGCTAGGGGCTGCTCTGGAGAACAGTTGCCGGGTCCGGCAAGGTTGTCTCGGACGCACCCCCTGCTATCGCGGTGGGTTCGTCCTCGATGACAATCACCGGGACCTTGGCTCTCTTCGCTGCTCTCTGGGCCAGAGTCCTAAAAAGGAATAAGTTCAGAGTAAAGCAAATGAGATACAAGACAAAACAGCAAGAATTGAAGAACTACAAGTACAACAAGAGAATCTTACTCTTCTTCTTCCTCGTCGGAGCTGAACGCGGAGAAGTCGAAGTCCGGCTCACGTCCGGCGCGAGGAGGCGGAGGAGTAGTTTCCCTTGACCGCTTGGCGGGAACAGTGGCGGTGGTCTGAGACGACCCCGCTCCGGCTGCCGCCGCGGCGTGAGAAGCGGTAGGAGCAGAAGTGATGGTCCGGGTGGACCCCGCTCCAGTTGCCGCAGCAACATGAGGTGCTCCCGCGGCAACAGTGCTTGCCGCGGTGGAGCGTGTCGCGTGGGCGGCGACTGTTGACTCGCCTGCCGCCCCGCTACGTCCCCGGCCTTGCGGAGACGCCTTCTTGGTGGGGATGGAGGCTCTGCTTGCGGTGAGCTGCCTGAAGATGAGGAGGAAGAGGAGTTGATCTCCAATGAGCCGCTCGTATCCTCGGCGGGCTCGCTCAACTCGACGCCATGCCCGGCAAGCTCTTTCTCGCCGACGAGCTCCTCTCGCTCGCCACGGCTTGCTGCCTTTGCTGCCTCTGCCTCCTCCACGGTGAATCCAAATTCGCCCGCGGTTGCGGCTGCCGCCGCCTCTTCTAGCCTAGTGGTGATGCGTGTCATCTCCGCATCGGTGGTGTCGCGGGTGAGGCTATTCTTCTCGTCGGAGCGGACCGGCACTTCTACCAAGCCGTCAAAGAACTCCTGCACGACATCGTCTGCAGGCTCTTGCCAAGTTGGGACAATTCCATGCGAATCGCATAGCGGCATCATTGCACGGATGCGGTCGAGCGCGGAGTTGTTGCACAACGGAACGACACCCCTCGGCAACCTGAACACTTCAGGATGTTGAGGGTCGTACTTGAACAGCTCCTGGAGCATCGCGTTAAGCTCCAGAACAGTGAAGTTGAAGTTGAGGCCCGGACGCAGCCTCATGATATCCGCCGCATTCTTGAACTCCCAGGCGGGTCTCCCCCGTTCCTGCAGGGGGGCGATACGGCGACGAAGAAAATCTGCGCCAACAGCGCCTACAGTGAGCCGGCAAGCCAGAGGCGTTGGATCCGGGTGACGGCAATCTTCAGCCTATCGTCTTCCAGGGCCACGTCGCTCCAATCGCTGCCGCGTGCTACTGGGGCTTGGCGCCGGGCGGTAAACGGCTACGGGTTCTCCTCGACAATCCAGCACCAGTCTGCTCTCCATTCCTCCCACTTGCCGCGGAACTCTCCCTCCAGATAAGTGTCCTTCTTGCCGGCCCTCAAGATCCAGGCGATTCCGCCGGATAAAGGCTCTCCTCTCTCTACTCGGGGCATAAAGAAGTGGCGAAAAAGGGCTACATTGGGATAGACTCCAACAAAGTTTTCGCAGAGATGTGCGAAAACTACCATGGTCAGAACAGCATTGGGGGTGAAGTCAAGGAGGCGGAACCCGTAGGTGTTCATAATATCGCAGAAAAACTCAGAGAAAGGCGGGCAGAGCCCGTAGTAGAAGAACAAGGCGAAGAAAGGATATCCATTCGGAGTCGTTTTCCAAGTGGCGGCTGGAAGTACCTTCGTGCGCGGATGCGCTCGCGTCTCCGTCGACCAGAAGAGGTAGTAATTCTCCCTCAGCTCCCTCGCGGCGAGCTTGGGGGGGAAGATTGCCCGCTCCTTTCGCAGCGCCGCAAGCCGCTGCGCCTCGGTCGACTTCACAACCTTCCCTTTGTCGGCTCTCGGAGCCATGGCGGAAGTGGTGGAGGAGCTCGACGGCGCTGGTGGTGCTGGTGGCAATGGGGGGCGGGGCGCTGCTCTCTTTCAGCTTTGGGAAGACGAGGAAGCGGCGGAGGTTTCCGAGATTGGAGTAGCAACCGGCGAATGGGCGAACTACCCCTGTTTCCCGTGCTTATAAAGAGGGAGGGGCGGACGTTCCACCTTTCTGAATAAAGAAACCACCCACGATCTCTTCCACGACGTCGCATTCAACGCGTGCCGTTCGGGGAGGGCGCGGTGGATACGGGGAGAGATACGGCATAACTCAGGCCGCGCGTGCCCGTGCCCTGTTTTGGGCCTGGCCCAACAGCGCTCGGCACCGTGTATGGCCCAGGCCCGGGGGCTCCTGTCGGTGTACTAGAGTAGGGGTACCCTAGTATCCCGAACTTGTGCACGGGCAGTCGCAGCATCCCGCGGAAAGGTTTGCCGCGGTGACCGCCAAGGTCCTCCGTGGTTCCTTTGGAGCCATTCAAGGACAAAGTATCCAAGCCAAGGAGACAAGACCCCGGCAGGAGGAGCTTGCCGGGAAGGCCAACCAAGGCATCTCAAGGAACTTGCCACGACACGCCACGCGTCCCGGCAAGGCCCGGTGAGCGACAAGCTCCCGGACGCGACAAGACAATGATCGTGGCAAGGCGCTTGCCGCGGCAAGCCACCACTCTATGCCCGCGCTCCAGCACATCCACCAACGTGTCGCTCTGGGACCCTTCCAGGCGTACGTGGCGGGAGGTTGTGCAGCCAGCGGTGCGCGGTGGCAAGCGGCACTGACAAGATTGCCATCGTGGCAAGCGGTGGCGTCCCTGACGGTCCCTTTTGCACTATTTAGGCGACGCAGACGGGCATTTAATGCCCTTGTCCCCTACCGTCAGGGTTAGGTATGATACACTGTAGCAGGTAGCTGTACCAACCGCAACACCTTTCCATTTTTACCCTTGTCTACGTTGCCACCTGTCGGTGACCCCTTGAGCATATAAAAGGAGGCCCATGCGCAACGTAGAGAAGGAGGGGGGAGAGAACACTCACGCTCGGTCTCGTTAGCTGTTGGAGTGTACTGTAGCACTCCGCGCTCCCGAGCAAGAACTCAATACAAACCACAAAGCAGGAGTAGGGTTTTACGCATTCGTGCGGCCCGAATCTGGGTAAACTGCTTGTGTGCTTTGCCTTGATCCGCTCTTCGTGCGACCCTCGCCCCCGCTGAACCAAAAGGGGCTCGGTCCGCCGGTCCCATAGGTGCTCGTGGATTAGTCCCCCGACACCTCTCTCGGATTTTATGGCCTTGAGCCATTCGTCAGAATCCGGGCCCACCATCGCTTCTCCATAACTCGTAGGTTCATTGTTGTCTACCAACATGACTTCCAAGACAGGATTACATACCACTCTGAAGTAGTACACATCCTTGTCGACCTATGAGGTTTGGTAGTGACTTGATCCGAAGTTTCATGATCATTATCATAAGCTTCCACTTCAATTGGTGTAGGTGCCACAGGAACAACTTCCTGTGCCCTGCTACACACTAGTTGAAGTGACGGTTCAATAACCTCATCAAGTCTCCACCATCCTCCCACTCAATTATTTCGAGAGAAACTTTTCCTCGAGAAAGGACCCGTTTCTAGACAATCACTTTTGCTTCCGGATCTGAAATAGGAGGTATACCCAACTATTTTGGGTATTCTATGAAGATGCATTTATCCGCTTTGGGTTCGAGCTTATCAGCCTGAAACTTTTTCACATAAGCATCACAGCCCCAAACTTTTAAGAAACGACAGCTTAGGTTTCTCTAAACCATAGTTCATACGGTGTCGTCTCAACGGAATTGTGTGGTGCCCTATTTAAAGTGAGTGCAGTTGTCCCTAATGCCTAACACATAAACGATAGTGGTAATTCGATAAGAGACATCATGGTATGCACCATATCCAATAGGGTGCAGTTGTGATGTTTGGACACACCATCACACTATGGTGGTCCAGGCGGTATTAGTTGTGAAACAATTTCCACAATGTCTTAATTGTGTGCCAAACTCGTAACTCAGATATTCATCTCTGTGATCATATCATAGACATTTTATCATCTTGTCACGACGATCTTCAACTTCACTCTGAAATTACTTAAACCTTTCAATAATTCAGACTTGTGTTTCATCAAGTAAATATACTCAGCATCTACTCAAATCATCTGTGAAGTAAGAACATAACGATATCCACTGCGTGCCTCAGCACTCATTGGACTGCACACATCAAAATGTATTACTTCCAACAAGTTGCTTTCTTGTTCCATCTTACTGAAAACAAGGCCTTTCAGTCATCTTGCCCATGTGGTATGATTTGCATGTCTCAAGTGATTCAAAATCAAGTGAGTCCAAATGATCCATCTGCATGGAGTTTCTTCATGCATATCTATCAATAGACATGGTTCACATGTCTCAATCTTTTCAAAAACGAGTGAGTCCAAAGATCCATCAACATGGAGCTTCTTCATGCGTTTTATACCAACATGACTCAAATGGCAGTGCCACAAGTATGTGGTACTATCATTACTATCTTATATCTTTTAGCATGAACATGTGTATCACTATGATCGAGATTCAATAAACCATTCATTTTAGGTGCAAGACTATTGGAGGTATTATTCAAATAAACAAAGTAACCATTATTCTCCTTAAATGAATAACCGTGTGGCGATAAACATAATCCAATCATGTCTATGCTCAATGCAAACACCAAATAACAATTATTTCGGTTTAACACCAATCCCGATGGTAGAGGGAGCGTGCGATGTTTGATCACATCAACCTTGGAAACACTTCCAACACATATCGTCATCTCACCTTTAGCTAGTCTCCGCAGCCTTTTATTTCGAGTTACTAACGCTTAGCAACCGAACCGGTATTTATTACCCTGGTGCTACTAGGAGTACTAGTAAAGTACACAATAATATGACGTATATCCAAAATACTTCTGTCGACCTTGCCAGCCTTCTCATCTACCAAGTATCTAGGGTAGTTCTGCTTCAGTGACCGTTCCCCTCATTATAGAATCACTTAGTCTCGGGTTTGGTTCAACCTTGGGTTTCACTAGAGCAGCAACTGATTTGCCATCTCATGAAGTATCCCTTCTTTCCCTTGCCCTTCTTGAAACTAGTGGTTTAACCATCAACAATTGATGCTCCTACTTGATTTCTACTTTCGTGGTGTCAAACATCGTGAGTTTCTCAAGGATCATCATGTCTATCCCTGATATGTTATAGTTCATCACGAAGCTCCAATAGCTTGGTGGCAGTGACTATGGAGAACCATCACTATCTCATCTGGAAGATTAACTCCCACTCGATTCAAGCGATTGCAGTACTCAGACAATCTGAGCACATGCTCAACGATTGAGTTTTTCTCCCTTAGTTTGCAGGCTTAAGAAACTTGTCAGAGGTCTCATACCTCTTGACGTGGGCACTAGTCTGAAATCCCAATTTCAGTCTTTGGAACATCTCATATGTTCTACAACGTTTCAAAAACGTCTTTGGTGCCACAATTCTAAACCGTTAGTATTATGTACTGAACTATCACATAGTCATCAAAACGTGTATGTCAGATGTTTCCCAACATCTACAGACGATGCTCGAGGTTCAACACACTGAGCGGTGCATTAAGGACACAACCCTTCTGTGCAGCAATGAGGACAATCCTCAGTTCACGGACCCAGTCCGCATAATTGCTACTGTCAACTCTCAACTAAATTTTCTCTAGGAACATATGTAAAACAATAGAACCAAAGCGTGAGCTACGACATAATTTGCAAAGACCTTTTGACTATGTTCATGATAATTATGTTCATCTAATCAAATTATTCAATGAACTCCCACTTAGATAGACATCCCTCTAGTCATCTAAGTGATACATGATCCGAGTCAACTAGGCCGTGTTCGATCATCACGTGAGACGGACTAGTCATCATCGATGAACATCTTCATGTTGATCGTATCTTCTATACGACTCATGTTCGACCATTCGGTCTTCCGTGTTCCGAGGCCATGTCTGTACATGTTAGGCTCGTCAAGTCAACCTAAGTGTATTGCGTGTGTAAATCTGGCTTACACCCGTTGTATTCGAACATTAGAATCTATCACACCCGATCTTCACGTGGTGCTTCGAAACAACGAACCTTCGCAACGGTGCACAGTTAGGGGGAACACTTTCTTGAAATTATTGCGAGGGATCATCTTATTTAAGCTACCGTCGTTCTAAGCAAATAAGATGTAAAACATGATAAACATCACATGCAATCAAATAGTGACATGATATGCACAATATCATTTTGCTCCTTTTGATCTCCATCTTTGGGGTGCCATGATCATCATCGTCACCGGCATGACACCATGATCTCCATCATCGTGTCTTCGTGAAGTTGTCTCGCCAACTATTACTTCTACTATTACGGCTAACGGTTTAGCAATAAAGTAAAGTAATTACATGATGTTTATGTTGACATGCAGGTCATAAACAAATTAAGACAACTCCTATGGCTCCTGCCGGTTGTCATTCTCATCGACATGCAAGTCGTGATTCCTATTACAAGAACATGGTCAGTCTCATACATCACATATATCATTCATCACATCCTTTTGGCCATATCACATCACACGGCATATGCTGCAAAAACAAGTTAGACGTCCTCTAATTGTTGTTGCAAATTTTACGTGGCTGCTATAGGTTTCTTAGCAAGAACGTTTCTTACCTACGCCAAAACCACAACGTGATATGCCAATTTCTATTTACCCTTTTCATTGAATCCGATCCGACTAAAGTGGGAGAGACAGACACCCGCTAGCCACCTTATGCAACTAGTGCATGTCAGTCGGTGCAACCTGTCTCACGTAAGAGTACGTGTAAGGTCGGTCCGGGCCGCTTCTCCCACGATGCCGCCGAATCAATATAAGACTAGTAACAGCAAGTAAATTGACAAAATCGACGCCCACAACAACTTGTGTTCTACTTGTGCATAGAAACTACGCATAGACCTAGCTCTGATGCCACTGTTGGGGATCGTAGCAGAAATTTAAAATTTTCTACGCATCACTAAGATCAATCTATGGAGTAATCTAGCAACGAGAGAGAAGAGAGTGCATCTACATACCCTTGTAGATTGCTAAGCGGAAGCGTTCAAGAGAACAGGGTTGATGGAGTCGTACTCGTCGTGATCCAAATCACCGAAGATCCTAGCACCGAACGGACGGCACCTCCGCATTCAACACATGTATGGAGCGGAGACGTCTCCTCCTTCTTGATCCAGCAAGGGGGAAGGAGAAGTTGATGGAGATCCAGCAGCACGACGGTGTGGTGGTGGAAGTAGCGGGATCCCGGCAGGGCTTCGCCAAGCGCAAGCGGGGAGGAAGAGGTGTCACGGGAGGGAGGGAGGCGCCAGGGCTTAGGGTGCTGCTGCCCTCCCTCCCCTCCACTATATATAGGGGCCCTGGCCCCTAGAGATCCCATCTAATGGGAGGGGCGGCGGCCTAGGGGGTGGCTTGGCCCCCAAGCCAGGTGGAGGCGCCCCCACCCCTTTAGGGTTTCCAACCCTAGGCACAAGGGAGGCCCAAGGGGGGCGCACCAGCCCACCAGGGGTTGGTTCCCACGTCACTTCAGCCCATGGGGCCCTCCGGGATACGTGGCCCCACCCGGTGGACCCCCGGGACCCTTCCGGTGGTCCCGGTACAATACCGGTGACCCCAAAACTCTCCCGGTGGCCGAAACTGGACTTCCTATATATTTATATATTTTTACCTCCGGACCATTCCGGAACTCATTCGGGACTCCAAACAAATTCCAGTTAACCGCATACTAATATCTCTACAACTCTAGCGTCACCGAACCTTAAGTGTGTAGACCCTACGGGTTCGGGAGACACGTAGACATGACAGAGACAACTCTCCGACCAATAACCAACAACGGGATCTGGATACCCATGTTGGCTCCCACATGCTCCATGATGATCTCATCGGATGAACCACGATGTCGAGGATTCAATCAATCCTGTATACAAACCGGTATAGTACTTGCCCGAGATTCGATCATCGGTATCCCGATACCTTGTTCAATCTCGTTACTGGCAAGTCTCTTTACTCATTCCGTAACACATCATCCCGTGATCAACTCCTTGGTCACATTGTGCACATTATGATGATGTCCTACCGAGTGGGCCCAGAGATACCTCTCCGTTACACGGAGTGACAAATCCCAGTCTCGATTCATGCCAACCCAATAGACACTTTCGGAGATACCTGTAGTGCACCTTTATAGCCACCCAGTTACGTTGTGGCGTTTGGTACACCCAAACCATTCCTACGGTATCCGGGAGTTGCACAATCTCATGGTGTAAGGAAATGATACTTGACACTAGAAAAGCTTTAGCAGACGAACTATACGATCTTGTGCTAGGCTTAGGATTGGGTCTTGTCCATCACATCATTCTCCTAATGATGTGATCCCGTCATCAATGACATCCAATGTCCATGGTCGGGAAACCATGACCATCTATTGATCAACGAGCTAGTCAACTAGAGGCTTACTAGGGACATGGTGTTGTCTATGTATCCACACATGTATTATGGTTTCCGGTTAATACAATTATAGCATGAACAATAGACAATTATCATGAACAAGGAAATACAACAATAACCATTTTATTATTGCCTCTAGGGCATATTTCCAACAAAGTACCCTTACGGTATCCGGGAGTTGCACAATCTCATGGTCTAAGGAAAGCATACTTGACATTAGAAAAGCTTTAGCAGACGAACTACACGATCTTGTGTTATGCTTAGGATTGGGTCTTGTCCATCACATCATTATCCTAATGATGTGATCCCATTATCAATGACATCCTATGTCCATGGTTAGGAAACCGTAACCATCTATTGATCAACGAGCTAGTCAACTAGAGGCTCACTAGGGACATGTTGTGATCTATGTATTCACACATGTATTACGATTTCCGGATAACACAATTACAACATGAACAATAGACAATTATCATGAACAAGGAAATATAATAATAATCATTTTATTATTGCCTCTAGGGCATATTTCCAACAATATTATCATTGTTTAGGAAATCGGTAACTGATAGCTGCTCGGTCGACTTAGGAATAGTGATTAATCACCAAATCCGCCAATTAACTGAAATAATCGGTAGATTAAATAGGTATTGCCAACATATATCTAGTTTTATTATGTATTATAACATACTCTCATGCTCTTAGCTATGTAATATACCAAATATGCCACTGTTTGGTTGAACCCTAACTATTGAGGAGCGAGAGAGGGATGGGCGGGGTTACGAAGAAACAAATTGGGCTTTGTTTGCCCACAAGTTAATGGGCCAGCAACGATTAATCAGCCTAATAATTGATTAATTGGTCTAATGGGCCAATTAATCAGCGTGACAAGTTAACACGATGAATAAGTGCTATTCGATTTGGCCGCCCTACGAGTAGCGATTAACTGACTCATTAATCGATTAATCGGACGAATTCTTGAACAATGCATATTATTGAAAACATACCAAGAACGTTGCAAAAAAATTGAGACCAAGACCTGACCATATCCAAGTTATTATTTTGGGCACCATTATCAAACTGGGATTGGCATATACAACACAATAAGAGTCACGGTAAGGACGCACGCTGGAGCTATCCACCTCCCGATTTTTACTATGCAATAAGAGTAGAAAAGAACATGACTTTTGTCAGAAAGGCCTGGTTAGATAAAGGCTTCATTGGATAGAGAGAGAGGTAGCGTCTTCTCCTTTCCCTCCCCACTCCCCTCGCTTCCTCCTCTCCCAGGCCCCGCCGCCCCCTCGTCTCCCAACACCGCGACGACGCCGGCGGCCGGCCTGCTGCAGTGGCGTCCAACCCCAACAGCTGAGGGCATCTCCAGCCGTTGGCCCCCTAGGACGCATAAAAATCGCCCCCTGGGAGCGAGCCGGCGATACAATCGGCGCTGGGGGCGGTTTTGCGCCCAGTCGTCGCCCCCAGCTCGCCCCCAGGCGCCGAAATTGGCCCACTTTGCAGCCCAATTTCGGCGAATAAAGGGCCCATATGGGCGAGAATAGGCCCATATTCGGCGTGGTTTCTCCGTGTCTCGACGTTCAATTATCAACACAATTATTTCTTATCACATATTTCATCACAGAAAAATCAAATATTTCAACAAAATAGTACAACAACAAATAGTTCAATACAAATTATATAGTTCAACAAATAAAAACTCGTATTTCATCACACGGCGTCCCCTTGAGCCTCCATAGGTGCTCAATCAGATCTTTCTGCAGTTGATGATGCACCTGTGGGTCTCGGATCTCCTGACGCATACTGAGATAGGCAGTCCAAGTTGCCGGTAGCTGGTGATCAACTTCGGCTAGAGGACTCTGCCTGTAGTATGGTTCAGTGTCAAACACTGGGTCTTCTTGCTCGCTCTCGATGATCATGTTGTGCAAGATGACACAGCAAGTCATAATCTCACATATTTTATCTTTGGACCAGGTCTGAGCGGGGTACCGAACAACAGCAAATCGAGATTGGAGCACACCAAATGCCCGCTCGACATCCTTCCTGCAAGCCTCCTGAAGCTTCGCAAACCAGGCGTTCTTGCCTCCTGCCACAGGGTTTGAGGTCGTCTTCACAAATGTCGGCCATCTCGGATAGATGCCGTCAGCTAGATAGTACCCCTTGTTGTATTGGTGCCCATTGATCTCGAAGTTCACCGGAGGAGAATGGCCCTCAACAAGCTTGGCAAAAACAGGAGAGCACTGCAGCACGTTGATGTCATTGTGAGTTCCTGGCATACCAAAGAAGAAGTGCCAAATCCAGAGGTCCTGTGTGGCTACCGCCTCAAGCACCACACTGCAACCGCCTTTGGCGCCTTTGTACATCCCCTGCCAACCAAATGGGCAATTCTTCCATTTCCAATGCATGCAGTCGATGCTTCCAAGCATCCCAGGAAATCCTCTTGCTGCATTCTGGGCTAGGATCCGAGCAGTGTCTTTCGCATTGGGTGTTCTCAAGTATTGTGGCCCAAACACTGCCACCACTGCCCGACAGAACTTGTAGAAACACTCTATGCTGGTGGACTCGGCCATGCTTCCATAGTCGTCGAGTGAATCAGTGGGAGCTTCATATGCAAGCATCCTCATCGCTGTCGTGCACTTCTGGATGAAGGTGAATCCAAGAGCGCCAGTGCAATCCATCTTGCACTTGAAGTAGTTGTCGAACTCCCGGATGGAATTCACAATCCTGAGGAAGAGCTTTCGGCTCATCCGATAACGGCGCCGAAATGTTCTCTCGCCATGAAGTGGAGCATCGGCGAAGTAGCCGGAGTAGAGCATGCAGTAGCCTTGGAGACGATGCCGGTTCTTTGCTTTCATCCACCCCGGCGCCAGCCACCTCGCCGCGGCTTTTCATTGCTCGCCAGCAGCTGGGCGAGGGCGGCGAGCACCATGAGATGCTCTTCTTCCTGGACGTTGGCCGCGGCTTCCTCCTCTAGCAGCGCGGCGAGCTCTTCCTCCTCATCCGAGTCCATCGCCGAGGCAGGCAAAACGCCGAACACCTTGCGCTCGGTGGGCGTGTACCCGCCGTTAAACCGCGCCTCCGCGGTCGGAAACGGCGGTCGGAAACGCCCAGCTGCTGTGGGAGGGGCTGCCGCGGCGAAGCGCTGCTATTTTCCGGCGGGGAATGGCTATCTAGCGGAGTAGGGCGCGGCCGTCGCCGGGATATAGCTAGTGGTGGCCGAGGGCGCTGGGGGTGCGAGGCGAGTCGGGGGAAGAAAACCTTGACTTTTCCCCTATCGGTGTGGGCCAGGGGTGCTTTTCCCTAGCGCCGGAGCCCCCAACTGCTCCCCAGCGCGCCGGGTTCGGCCTGTGACCGTCGGACAGAAAAAATGTCCGAACCGGCGATTTTCGACGTTCTGGGGGCACGACTGGGCCGTTTTTTCGGCGCCGGCGCCGAAAAAGTGGCCTAGGGGGCCCTGTTTTTTTTTTGAAGGGTGCCTGGGGGGCCCTGTTGGGGGCGCGGCTGGAGATGCCTGGAGGAACAACCTACAACCCGCACGCTCGTCTTTTCCTCTTCCCCGTCACCCACGCCTCCACATCCCTCCCACTCATCCATGTCGGCCTCGCCGCAGAAGAGGGCTAGCGGGCCGCGTCGCCGGTCAAATTGCGTCTGGAGGCGAGGAGGGGGAGCAGCCACGCCCGGAGGAGGCCGTCCCCGGCGGCAAGGCCTAATCCCTAGGGTGCCGCTTCGGGATTGATTCCCTTCGCTGTGATGAACCCTTCTCGTCGGCCGCGCCCCATGCTAGCAGGTGGGTGGAGCCTCGTTATCAGGTGGGGATGCTGGCGAACGCGTCGGACATGAGCCGCTTCAGCGGGAATCGATGATGGCGCAAGGTCCACCGCTTCTTCTGCTGCGGCGCTGCACAACGGGCCACACCAGGAGATACCCAACGGGACACAGCCAATAGAAGGTTCTCTTCCGTCACCTCGCCTCACTACTAGAAGGAGTTGTTCAACTCAGAAAGAACAAAGGATTTGTGACTGCTTTATCTTTCATGTAATAGTTCAGTTCAGTTGTTCTTTGTTTTTTTGGTAGTAGTTGATAATCAGTCTGAACAATAGTACATCAGTAAAAACAATACTAGTAGTTAATTTAAGACTGCTTTTATCTTTCCTGCAATAGTTCAGGGTGATTATTCTTAGTTTTCTATGTAGTAGTTAATTTGATGATCTACTTTACAAAAAAAAAGCAACTACCTTTGTTTGTAGGTTGCAGGTTCCGAGGTGTGAGTGTTGTCCATTTGTCTGAGGTGGGGCAACAAAGATAATTAGCAGCCTGTATCCTAACCAGGAAAACATCCCTTTCCCAATTTTGGTTTTCAGATTATGTTCAGTTAATTAGAAAAATAATGGGCTTGCTAAAACACCGCAATTTGCCATGTGAGTCTCAACGAACAGCAAAGGGTCCAACCGTAATCTAGAATCAGTGTCTGCACTGGCCTGTCTGATTCAATAAGAACCAAATCAAGGTTAATTCTTTGACCCGGGGTATCTCACTCTTCCAAAAAATATATAGAAGTAACCTACAATAAGGATTAGACGTGGGCATCCAAATGCAAGAGAGCAGAACATAAATTTATGACACTCAACCGGCACCAAGCTCACTGAGAAATACCTCAAAATGAAGAACAAAGAGATTCGGAAAAATAAATCTCATGTCCTCTGCTAATATTACCGCAACATTTCTACAGGTCGTCAGTCAGCAGCTGCTACTGCTCCCGGTAAAGGGTCAAATCACAGAAAACAAATCAGTTCCTAGAATATTTGAAAGCTGGATAAGTCATTTTGGAGGATGGACAGCCAAGTTCAGTTTCGTTAAGGTCCTCACCTCTTATACCAAGAGATCCCATCACAGTGAGTATTGAAGAGAAACTTAAATGTAATAGTTAGAAGAGATGAGGTGCTAATAACTTTGATGTGCAAGGAACCCTTGCTCCCCGGGTCCTTAATGATGCAGATGGATTTAAGGTATTATTTTTCTGGACTTCTTCTATTTTCATTGTCATTTCAGTGTATTACGACATTATACACTCTTCTTGTGTTGTGGCAACTTTCCAACTAAAATAATTCTTGCATGACCCATCTATAGCATAGGAATACAATATGGACATTTTCACAGGTTATGACGTTCATATTCATTTATGTTAAATGTATTTATTGCCGATGACAAACCTTGTTGTACACTACCATGCATCATGGAGTGCCCCACCATACAATTTATTGGAGCTTATATTTCTGATATTTGGTAGTGTTGTACAGATCGAAAACAAAAATGTATCTGGACTCACCTTACAACACACCCCAATATCCACAACGACTTGTTAACAGCCAGCAATTGTTGGAGCAAAAGATCCAAACAGGCCTTCCCCAAGTGGTCAAAATGAAACACCACTTGTGAAATGGAGAGTTCAGGGGATGAATGAATCGAATAATATGCTGGAGCCATTCCAGCTCTTCTAGAGCCACTCGCTGTATGAGTTGGAGAAGAAGTTCTATGAGGAACGCCGCCGCCCGGGCTTGGGCATCCGCCGCGGTGTTGGGTGCCCCGGCAAGGTCTCTAGGGACTACGCAGCGGGCGTGAGCTCTCCCGGCTCCCCTCCCTCGCCGTCCCCTGTTTCTTCTTGCCTGTGCATTTATATGTGACTTCCCTTGGTGGTGCTCAGTTGCCGTCCGGCCGGCCGAGCGTGATGTGCTGACTCCGCTCCGATGCGTGGGGACTGGACCAATGGCGCTTGCTCAAAAACTGCGGTGGCATCGATCTAGAAGGACTAACGGCTCGGAGAAGACGGTGACGCTATATCTGAAAATGAATGTCATCGCAAAAACTGGACGTGAGTAATCATCCCTCCCCTAATTAAGAGTTATGCCTTTTCTTTTGCGCTGACTACTAAAAGAACAGATCTATCTGTTTCTCCATATATGTGATGCTTTTAGCAGCATGTAAGGTGTCCGAGGAAATGAACACGAGAGAGTAGAAATATAGAATGTGAGTAGCTTAATTATATATTATTATATTATGTATCAGCTATGTTCGCTCGGATGATCCAAGAATTATATCAAGTATGGTGATATATTAGGAAACTGTGTGACTTGTTTGCTAGATGACACATTTTAAAGACTTAATGTCATGTGAGCAAGGGAAGCATTTTGTGAGCAAGAACCCTGTCAGAGATAGATGATTTGTAATTATGGCAGCTTTTGTCTTAGCCGTCGACCATTTTACTTGTAGAGATATTTGCTTCTCTCCATACTCTTTGCTTTCTACAACATTTTGATAATTACACGACCTAACAGCACATGCTCTTTCCTTTTCTGCCTTCAGCTTATGCATTTAGATTTGTAGGTGGTCTGCTAAAGTAGCTATCCACCAATCTCACACAACACACATAAGCGATGCTAAGGATCTGCCAACACTACTCGAGGCTCATTACTAAACTGTTGGGCTGATGTCTGAGTGTTTGAAAAAATCTATACATACTACATGTGTAATGAATTAATCCAGTAATGCCTTTAGCAACCATACTTTTTTATTACATCTGTTCATCTTTAATTTATCACGTGTTGTTTATAACATGACAAGTGCACCTTGATCCTTACTGAAGAATATTTAGCAAAGGCTCTAGCTATGAGTAACACGAACCGATTAAATGCCATTGTATGCAATTTCACTGTCATACTGAAGAGTTCAGCCTGTTTTCTTTGCAGATGGCTGGCATAGATTTAGTAGGAAGGGATCACTACTATGGTGTGTTTCCTCTCAGGGGTAAATTATTAAATGTGAGAGAAGCAAGACATAATCGCCTATTTATTTCCTCATGTATGCTTCTAGGTAGCAATAATAATGATGACGATAACAGTGTTTCAGTTCAAGTGCATTCTGCTTTTGATTACGCTATTTCTTACAACATATGCTGGTGTGATAATATGCTTGTATTTTACAATGTTGCGATTCGATTTAAAGAGTTTATCCTTCATAATAATCTTGCAAGTTTTTATTTGCCAAATCATTGGAAATGGTATTTGGTGTTGCAATTCTGCTCCTAAAATTATTTTAGATATTTGTTTTTAGACATGATTAGCTCCTTACTTTCTTCGAATGATATTGCCAATTTGTTTAGAGGGATAAATTGGTGAGTTTATATTTTCTTTGTAGTTGATTAGTTCTTTCTATGTTCATTTGCATCAACTGATAAGCCAAAGCTACCTGGTTAGGTACACAAACTTACAGGACAAGGTGTGCCGAGGTGAGCCGCCGCCAATTCTACTGGCCGCTAGCCCCCACTCTTCTTCCAACCTTATTGCTTTCTCATTTTCTTCCTCTCTGATCGCTCACCCATTTTCCTCTGTGGTGCTCTCTTGGTTGCAGCAGAAACTTCTCAATCTTACACGCAGTATCTACATGATAGTTTATGCAAATGACACATGATTTTGGTAGAATTAGTGCCATTTGTTTCATGCTCGTGCATTACTAAACTAAGTTACAGTGAGAACCTGGAAGAGTGTAGTTTTCCTTCTGAGCATTGCATGCTTGAAGCTTTCCTTTCATTGTCAAGATATGTCATTGTATATTTTTCCTGATTGTCGAAAATGCTTTCATGTGCAGGTTAGTGGTGCGTGGATTAAGATTTCAGCCATGGGTGACTTTGCCTTCATAGCTGGATGCTTGTAAAATTGGTCACAGGAAAGTGTGATTGCTTGGACATCAGAGGCATTGTGACGCCGAGGATCTTGTAGAGAATTTAGGAAAGTGAATTCCAACATTATCGAAGCAAAATTGGTGAAGTTCGATGAGGATTGGAGATGGCGTGCAACCTACTTACACATAGATGGTATGTTTGTGATCTTGCATGCATCTTGTATGCGAAAAAGCTCTCTGGTGTATGTAGTGGTAGTATGCATGATAAAAAATAGAAATCAGAATTCAAACTGAATAAGCTTTATTCCATCTTATGGATACAAGATGGTAACAATAATCTTTAACATGCATGTCAGGAGACTCAGGATGGTTGATGGACACATGCGTAGTCACCGTGTTTATTACTCTCTGTTACCAGCATAATTTCTGTTTGTAATCTCGCTAGCGGCCGCGCACGCCTTGAGGTGTCCGTCAACTCCAAACACAGGCCTCATGTGTTGATTAATTTGTCCCCTGTATGACTAAATGCAGGTATTCATGAGGTGAATCAGATATATAATGATAAAACATGTAGTTTTGTTATCAAAGGTTACACATAGTGTCTTGCTGAAGATGAACTAATTGTTTTTTGCATGTCTAATTTTCACTATGCACTGAGGTCTTCATAATGTTAAAATTGAATTTAAGAACTGTGCTCTTAAGCTATGTCTTTTAACCATTTTTTCCGTCTTTTGCAGATTTCAAGAGATTGTTCCTTCAAATGCTGGCAAAGAAGCGGGTATCACTATGATCACCAGGCGATGAATATATTGGTGGGGATACAAGTAATGAACCATATTTTTCACCATTCCCATATGGCTATGGTACTTCAACACCTATGGAAGAAGATGATGAGCAACCAAATACTTCTAGGTATTATCTTTTGGCATGTTCCATGAAAAGTCATCCGCAAATATTTGTGCTTTGCAGTCCTAGGCGCGTGCTTGAACTTTGGTGGTGTTCTGTGGATTCATGCATTCAGGTCTTACCTACAGAGATTTTGGTATGTTCAGTTTTGCTTCTTGAGCGTTGATTTTTGTGCATTAACCCAGGCTGTACCTCCAAAGATTTTGGCATGTTTTGTTGTGCTTCCTGAGCATTGATTTTTGTGTATTTAGTATGGCTGTACCTCCAGCAATTTTGGCATGTTTAGTACTTAAACGTATGCTTCTTGAGCAGCACTGGAATGGTTTTCAGACTACTCTCTTGTTATCACTTCAGTGGTGATGATGTGCTTGATATTTTTCTTTTGCAGTTCTTGTGGTACATTAAACAAAGAAGTTTTGTGGCAAAGATGCAGACCGCAAGACCAAACTAAACCTGCCATGAGTCTCTCATTTTTTGAAGCTCTCACGGAGAAGTTCGGGCCTCCTTAGCATGTCAGCTTTATGTAGGAAAGCTGTAATCATTGTATTAGAAAAGCCTCAAATGCTCCTCTCACCCTGGTGAAAAAGTTGTGAATGATGTTCTATAGAGATTTTCAATTGAAGTGCATGGTTGTCAATGAGCTTAATCCTTTGTAAATCCAACAAGATCCTACCGATGCAGTTCTGTTAAGTACATTCTTTTTTTTACATCTGGCGCTCATCTGGGTTGCATATGAACATTCAAAACTCTATCGGCAGGGTTTGTACGCAAGGTCTGCCTCAAGAGGCGCGCCAAGGGCGCGCCCCCGCCTCTAGTAGTATTCAAGTAGTGAGCAAAAAACATACAATGTAATACCTTCTTTTGGGCACCATTATCAACGGGGATTGGGATAGTATTCAAGTAGCTAGCAAAATGTTTTGTTTTGATATATGCAATGAATAAGAGAAATCGCTAACTAAAGTATGAGGATTTCTTATGAGAGCGGACATTTGGCTCTCGGCCTCCATGGAGGCCTTTTTTTGAAAAAAAATAAAATCAAAGTTCAAACTTTTTTGTTTCAAAAAAAAATCTGAAACAAATGGAAGTAAACAAGGATGTTATGTGTACGTGTGTAAAATTTCAAGATGAGAAACGTTGAAATGCGACCTGTACAAAAAAGACAAATTCATGGCCTAGGAGGATGAATAGTATCATATGTTAAAAAGTCTCAGATTTGTTTTTTTTTGCACAGTTATCATTTTAATGTATTTTGCCCTAAAAATTTACACACATGTGTGTTATTCCTTCATGTATATCTGTTTTTTTTCAGAATTTTTTGAAACGTAGAAAATATGAAATTTTAATCAAATTCAAATTTTTCAAAACCGAGCTCCATGGAGCTGGGCCTCCAAAGACATTATTCGGATTCCTTACTTATTATAAAGGCTATCCAACATACATATATAATCAATTGGAGGTTTATGACATCTTTCCTTGAATTAAAGGTGGAACGAAATACTCCCTCTGTCCCAACGTACAAAGTTGAGTCATTTAAATTGGGACAGAAGGAGTATAATATTTATCAAGCACTGTAGTAAAGCTGAATGTATTATCTTCTATGGAATACGTGATAAATAAGATGAGCGTCATGAGTAGCTTCACGTCATGTGCTCACTATAAACTTTGGCAATTTAATTTTATTCCTTTCTACACTTACATACATAACCAATTTCCAAATTAGTATATATATATATATATATATATATATATATATATATATATATATATATATATATATATATATATATATATATATACCCACGAGGCTCAAACAATAAACATCTATTCCACTATATCCCTATCCTTTAACATGGTATCAACCTAACCCTTTCAAACCATAGCCGCCGCCAGCGGTTCCGCTCCGCGTCATGCTACCTCTTGAGCACTGCGTTGGTTTTATTAAAGAGAAAAGGATGGTGCAGTAAAGCAGCGTAAGTATTTTTCTCAGTTTTTGAGAACCAAGGTATCAATCCAGTAGAAGACCACGCGCGAGTCACCTCGTACCTACACAAACAAATAAGAACCTCGCAACCAACGCGATAAAGGGGTTGTCAATCCCTTCACGGCCACTTGCAAGAGTGAGATCTGATAGAGATGATAATCATAAGATAAGTATTTTTGGTATTTTTATGATATAGATTGAAAGTATAGATTGCAAAATAAAGTAGATTGGAAACTTGTATGATGGAGAATAGACCCGGGGGCCATAGGTTTCACTAGTGGCTTCTCTCAAGATAGCATAAGTATTACAGTGGGTGAACAAATTACTGTCGAGCAATTGATAAAAAAGCGAATAATTATGAGAATATCTAGGCATGATCATGTATATAGGCATCACGTCCGTGACAAGTAGACCGACTCATGCCTGCATCTAGTACTATTACTCCACACATAGACCGTTATCCAGCATACATCTAGAGTATTAAGTTCATAAGAATAAAGTAACGCCTTAAGCAAGATGACATGATGTAGAGGGATAAACTCATGCAATATGATATAAACCCCATCTTTTTATCCTCGATGGCAACAATACAATACATGCCTTGTTGCCCCTACTGTCACTGGGAAAGGACACCGCAAGATTCAACCCAAAACTAAGCACTTCTCCCATTGCAAGAAAGATCAATCTAGTAGGCCAAACCAAACTGATAATTCGAAGAGACTTGCAAAGATAAACCAATCATACATAAAATAATTCAGAGAAGATTCAAATATTGTTCATAGATAATCTGGATCATAAACCCACAATTCATCGGATCTCGACAGACACACCGCAAAAGAAGATTACATCGAATAGATCTCCAAGAGAATCGAGGAGAACTTTGTATTGAGATCCAAAGAGAGAGAAGAAGTCATCTAGCTACTAGCTATGGACCCGAAGGTCTGAGGTAAACTATTCACACATCATCGGAGGGGCCATGGAATTGATGTAGAGGCCCTCTGTGATTGATGCCCCCTCCGGCGGAGCTCCGGAAAAGGCCCCAAGATGGGATCTCTTGGGTACAGAAGGTTGCGGCGGTGGAAATAGGGTTTCGTGGTGCTCCTGGATGTTTGCGGGGTATGTGAACATATATAGGAGGAAGAAGTAGGTCGCTGGAGCAACGAGGGGCCCACGAGGAGGGAGGGCGCGCCCAGGGGGGTAGGCGCGCCCCCTGCCTCGTGGCCGCCTCGTTGATTACTTGACGTCCACTTCAAGTCATCTGGATCATGTTTGTTCCAAAAATCATGTTCCCGAAGATTTCATTCCGTTTGGACTCCGTTTGATATTACTTTTCTACGAAACACTGAAAATATGCAAAAAAACAATTTGGGTTGGGCCTCCGGTTAATAGGTTAGTCCCAAAAATAATATAAAAGTGTAAAATAAAGCCCATTAACATCCAAAACAGATAATATAATAGCATGGAACAATAAAAAATTATAGATACGTTGGAGACGTATCAGCATCCCCAAGCTTAATTCCTGCTCGTCCTCAAGTAGATAAATGATAAAAACAGAATTTTTGATGTGAAATTCTGTTTAGAATATTCTACAATGTATTTTTCTCTATTGTGGCATGAATGTTCAGATCCGAAAGATTCAAGATAAAAGTTTATTGTTGACATAAAAATAGTAATACTTTAAGTATACTAATCAGGCAATTATGTCTTATTAAAATACCATAGCCAAAGAAAACTTATCCCTACAAAGTCATATAGTTTGGCCATGCTTCATTTTTGTCACACAAAATGCTCTCATCATGCACAACCCCGATGACAAGCCAAGCAATTGTTTCATACTTAGCCTTTTCAAACTCTTTCAACTTTCACGCAATATATGAGCACGAGTCATGGACATAGCACTATGGGTAGAATAGAATATGATGATTGAGGTTGTGTGAGAACACAAAAAGGGAGAAAGTCTCACATTGATGCGAATAATCAATGGGCTATGGAGATGCCCACCGATTAATGTCAATGCAAGGAGTAGAGATTGCCATGCAACAGATGCACTAGAGCTATAAATATATGAACGTTCATCAAAGAAACTAATTGGGTGTGCATCTAACTCGCTTGCTCACGAAGACCTAGGGCATTTGAGAAAGCCCATCATTGCAATATACAAGCCAAGTTCTATAATGAAAAATTCTCACTAGTATATGAAAGTGACAAAATAAGAGACTCTCTATCATGAAGATCATGGTGCTACTTTGAAGTACAAGTGTGGAAAAAAGGATAGTAACATTGTCCCTTCTCTCTTTTTCTCTAATTTATTTATTTATTTTTCTTTTTTTGGGCCTTCTTTTTTGGCCTCCTTTCTTTCTTTTTTTTCGTTCGGAGTCTCATCCCGACTTGTGGGGGAATCATAGTCTCCATCATCCTTGAAAGATCGTGGATGTCGCCTAGAGGGGGGGGGGTGAATAGGCGTTTTAAAATAATTACGATTTAGGCTTGAACAAATGTGGAATAAACCTAGCGGTTAATTTGTCAAGCACAAAACCTAAAACAACTAGGCTCACCTATGTGCACCAACAACTTATGCTAAGCAAGATAAGCAACTATGCGATAGCAAGATATATGACAAGAAACAATACGGCTATCACAAAGTAAAGTGCATAAGTAAAGAGCTCGGGTAAGAAATAACCGAGGCACGCAGAGACGACGATGTATCCCGAAGTTCACACCCTTGCGGATGCTAATCTCCGTTTGGAGCGGTGTGGAGGCACAATGCTCCCCAAGAAGCCACTAGGGCCACCGTAATCTCCTCACGCCCTCGCACAATGCAAGATGCCATGATTCCACTAAGGGATCCTTGAGGGCGGTCACCGAACCCATACAAATGGCAACCCTTGGGGGCGGTCACCGAACCCGTACACTTTGGCAACCCTTGGGGGCGGTCACCAGTACCCGTCAAATTGCTCGGGGCGATCTCCACAACCTAATTGGAGACCCCGACGCTTGCCCGGAGCTTTACACCACAATGATTGAGCTCCGAACAACACCAACCGTCTAGGGCGCCAAGGCACCCAAGAGGAACAAGCTCTAGGGTGCCCAAACACCCAAGAGTAATAAGCTTCTCAAACTTCACTTCCACGTATCACCGTGGAGAACTCAAACCGATGCACCAAATGCAATGGAAAGGGCACACGGAGTGCCCAAGTCCTTCTCTCTCAAATACCACCGGAGCAACTAATGCTAGGGAGGAAAATGAGAGGAAGAACAAGAAGGAGAACACCAAGAACTCCAAGATCTAGATCCAAGGGGTTCCCCTCACATAGAGGAGAAAGTGATTGGTGGAAATGTGGATCTAGATCTCCTCTCTCTTTTCCCTCAAAAACTAGCAAGAATCCATGGAGGGATTAAGAGTTAGCAAGCTCAAAGAAGGTCAACAATGGGGGAAGAACACGAGCTCAAAAGGTTGGGTTCAATGGGGAAGAAGACCCCCTTTTATAGGAGGGGGAAAATCCAACCGTTATGTGCTCAGCCCGCACACGAGCGGTACTACCGCTCCTGGTCCCGGTACAACCGGGACTCATAGTATACGTGCAGAACCCTACCAGGCGATACAACCGGGCGACCAGGCGGTAGCACCGGTTGAGAAGAACAACCGGACCAACCGCCCAGCCACCGCTCAACCACCGCATAGGAACAGAAGGGAGTCACCCCTGAGTGCGGTAGTCGAGCGGTACCGGGCCGGTGCAACCGCATGGCCTTGAGCGCTCGGATGGCTAAGTCCTGAGCGGTCAAACCGCTCCGGACACCGGTGGTACCGGTACGACCGGACCAACCGGGCCACCACCGCCCGAGTACCGCATCAAAACAGAGGCCTGACCGGTACTTGGGCGGTGCCTGGCCGGAACAACCGCCCAAGTCTTTGCTGAGCAAGTTGGCGGTACCACCGCCCGGAAGCAGCGGTACAACGGCTGAGAGCTCCAAGCGGTACTACCGCTGGGGCACGCGGTACTACCGCTGGGACCAGACAAAAACCACTCTCAAGAAAACCAGAACTGCCATAACTTCTGCATATGAGCTCCGAATTGAGCAAACTCAAGCTTGTTGGAAACAAGACAACGAGTAGCATCAAAACAGCGACTGGATATAGTAAGAAGAGGCAGGGGAGGTATGCCAACAAATAGAGGAGTGAAACCTCCAACCGAGAAGAACCGGCAAAACCTCCAACATCTAAAACATCATAGAAGATGCATGTGAACTCCGTTTTCGATGAACTCAAGCTTGTCATCAAGATGACCATAAGCTCTAAGACTCACAAAGAGAACCAAACAAGAACCAAGAAAGATGATGCAAGGATGCAATGGTTTGAGCTCTCTACGAACGATACGATCAAGCTACTCATCGAGAGCCCCCCTTGATTGTACGGCAATCGATCCTATAACCCGGTCTCCCAATTACCATCATGAGACCGGTAAAATAGAAAACCTATCAAGGGCAAACCTTTGCCTTGCACATGGTCCACTTGAGCTCTATGATGACAATCTTGACTCCCTCAAGTTGGACCACCTTTCTTGATTGTGTTGACTCGATGAAGACTAGTTGATTGCTCCCCCATACTCCACTATGGGTGAGCCACTCTTCCGCACATCTTCACAAGTCCATTATCACCACAAAGGACGGCAAGCTTCAAGCATTTGATCTCTTCGTGATGCTTCACTTGAACTTGCACACCTCAACCTAACCCCACAAAGAACTCTCACGAAGACCATGGGTTAGTACACAAAGCGTAATTGACAATTCTTACCATACCATGGGATCACTTGATCCCTCTCGGTACATCTTCTGCGCTTTGTGAGTTGATCAACTTGATTCACTCTTGACTTAGTCTTGATCATCCTTGAACCTTTCCAATTCTCTTCATTTAAATGATGTCTTGAAGGTAGACACAATCTTCTTCTTCAAGACATGCTTGCAATAAGCTCAACTCTCACATGACCAATCTTTGAATAATTCCTTGAATAACACCTTGGTCGACACAAACTCTCCTTGAAACCAACACATGTACTCCAAGAAAAGCCTATAGACAAAACCTTCAAATATAACTCAAGGCAACCATTAGTCCATAGAGATTGTCATCAATTACCAAAACAAAACATGAGGGAACCGCATGTTCTTTCAATCCTTTCCTCACATGAGACAATGCTCTAATGATAATCATCACACTTTTATTTTCTTACAACTCAAGAATTACAACTCGATACTTAGAACAAAATATGACTCTATGTGAATGCCTCCGGCGGTGTACCGGGATTGCGATGAATCAAGAGTGACATGTATGAAAAAATTATGAACGGTGACTTTGCCACAAATACAATGTCAACTACATGATCATGCAAAGCAATATGACAATGATGATGCGTGTCATAATAAATGGAATGGTGGAAAGTTGCATGGCAATATATCTCGGAATGGCTATGGAAATGCCATAATAGGTATGTATGATGGCTGTTTTGAGGAAGATATAAGGAGTCTTATGTGTGATAGAGCACATCATATCATGGAGTTTGGATGCACCGGCAAAGTTTGCACCAACTCTCAAGGTGAGAAAGGGCAATGCACAGTACCGAAGAGGCTAGCAATGGTGGAAGGGTGAAAGTGCGTATAATCCATGGACTCAACATTAGTCATAAAGAACTCACATACTTATTGCAAAAATCTACAAGTCATTAAAATCAAGCACTACGCGCATACTCCCAGGGCGATAGATTGGTAGAAAAAGACCATCGCTCGTCCCCGACCGCCACTCATAAGGAAAGCAATTAAAGAACACCCCATACTTCAAATTTGTCACATAACGTTCACTATACATGCATGCTGCGGGACTTGCCAACTTCAACACAAGTATTCATTAATTTCACAATTACTCAACTAGCACACTTCTAATATTACCACCTTTATATCTCAAAACCATCTATCAAGCATCCAACTTCTCTTAGGATTTAAAATTTATAACCAAAGTGAATTACCATGCTGTTCTAAAGGACTCTCAAAATGATATAAGTGAAGCATAAGAGATCAATTGTTTCTATAAAATAAAACCACCGCCGTGCTCTAAAAGATATAAGCGAAGCACTAGAGAAAAAACTATATAGCTCAAAAGATATAAGTGAAGCACATAGAGTATTCTAATAAATTCCAATTCATGTGTGTCTCTCCCAAAAGGTGTGTACAACAAGGTGTTGGGGAACGTAGTAATTTCAAAAAAATTCCTACACACACGCAGGACCATGGTGATGCATAGCAACGAGAGGGGAGAGTGTTTTCGCAAATACGTAAAGACTGTCTTTCATTGTTAGAAGGAGAGAATTACATAGCCTGCCTAAGGATCCACAATGGAGTCCTAGCGGGTAATGTATAGAGTAAGGGGGAGGGGAAGATTATAGTAGCATGCGGACTACTCCGGCAAGATTTTGGCCAAGCCAAAAGAGCCCGCCCTAGACAAAAGATGAGAATTCGCCTCGTATGAGCGAAAGAAGACGACACATGGAGGGAGAGTCTCGCCGTCGAACACGCAACCATTGCAGTGACGCCAAATGGACCAAGTAGTAAGCAACAGAAGGGAGGAAACCCCTTTTACGGCAAGATTGAAAGAGAATGCTAGGCTGAGGTGGAACGTATCCAAGCCAGGATCTCATGCCAAACCTGTCTGGAAAACAAGCAACCGACAAGGATGTGCTGGATAGTTTCCGGCTGTTGGTCATAGAAGGGGCAGTGGACGTCGTGTGGCAGTCCATGCTGGGCTAGCTGCACGATGTGGATTCAAGCAACACTAAAAGTATCAGTGACATGACTTAATTGCCTCCAACAGAACTTAAAATTAATGTCAATAAGAAGGGGTTATAATTTATCAAGCACTCCTACATTATACACCTCCCAATCTCATTTACTAACATACATGAAACAAAGTGGAGTTGTAGTATGTGAGACCCAGTTTACTGGAATTTGGCCGATCTACTCGAGGGCAAACCATGGTCAATTCGGTTACAATCGATAGATCGGAGGGGAAGAGACCCTGTCTTACAGTACCGAGACTAGGGTTCTAACTACTCTAGAGAAATGGGGAAATTACAACTTGGCTTGCTCGATCTCGCTGGTGATGTCTTATACCCGACGCCAAACAGTAATATAACAGTAGCTGGTTTAATCTGACTGGTGAGCGGCGGAGATTCATCTGAGCCGCCGTTGATCTGCTTGATACGGCACCCTTCCATTTGGGTCGTTGGTTAACTGGATCTTCTGAACAGTCTTCTCCTTCAGCAGTTCCTCGGTTCTGGTCCTGACATAGTTGGTGTCAATCCCTTTCCATTTACGCGAGCATGAGCAGGCCTCCAGTGGCGGAGATAGGGGGACCAGCAGGGGCCCTGGCCCCTCCTAATAGCAGAGATGTAGTGCTAATTTACTGATGAATAGTGCTAAAATTAGTGATTATTTCCTGTCAAAAGCATGTTTGCCATTGGCTTGGCCCTCCCCAAGCAGGTTTTACATCATTCGGCCCTGTTGATACTATTTTCCTGGCTCCGCCACTGCAGGCCTCGTCTTTTCTACTAAGTTCTAACCCAAGGGAGCACGGCCAAGTGCATGACAATTGCGAAATGGTTTTCGGTGAGTACCCAAACGTTACTGCAAAACTACTATCTGATTGACCATGCGTTGAACGTGCGAGACTGCCAGTTAATGATGCAATTATACGATCGGAACTTAATACCGAACTTCAGTTGGTAATTAAGGTGCCAGTTTGTCTAATTCACATCTAAATGTTTTTTAAGGATGTCACATCTAATCTCCCACAAGTATATAATGCATCAACAAGAAACAAAAAAACTAGGACAAAAAAATAGACCACAAACAGAATGAAAATCAGTTTAGATGTGACATAACTATGTCACATCTAGATGTGTCCTATACAGACTCTTAAGGTGTTGTGCCAATTACTCTCCCCTCCTCCCCCCTTGCTGAGTTAGATCCCCTCCCCGTGTAACTCGGACGGGTGTCGTCCTCCCCACCCTCACCCGGCCGCGCGCCGCCTCTCCTCCACTATATAAGCACGCGCAGTGCGAGGCTCTCGTCCAATTCGTTCGATCTCAAGCTCGCATTTCCCCAGATCCAAGCAATCGGAAACCCCAGAGCAATCGAAGCTGTGAGCCATGGAACCGGGCAAGCCGCCCCACCCCGCGCCCTCCGACGCCGGTGGCCCCGCTGCCTACCGCGCGGAGGGCCCCTCCTCGTCGTCGTCCCCGCCGCCGCCGCAGCAGCAGCAGCAGGGGCACGCGACTCCGCCCGTGTTGCTGCCGCCGCCGAGCCCGCCTCGGGATCGTGCCGCGGGGGCGCCGCCTCCCCTCGGGCTACCGGTGCCGATCCCGCCGCCGCACCCGCAGCTTGGGTCGCCGCAGCACCCCGACGGGCGGAGCGAGGCCTCCTCGAGCGGCGGTTACCTCTCCACGGTCGACGCGGGCACGGCCGCCCGCAACTTGGAGCAGAACCCCGGAGCCACCTCGTGCTACTACTCGCTCGGCCCATCAGCCGTGACGATCTGGAGTTATGGACGCCGAGCAACGATGACTGGAGCGGCGCCGGCGACCGGTTCCACCCCGCCTTCATCGCCAACACCGACTTCGGCATGGTGGTGCAGCAGCAGAGGTACGCGGCGCAGACCTTGCCGGAGCCGCCGCAGATGGGGCCGGAGCCACCGATTCCTGAAGACCCGAGGCTGGAGGAGGTCCGATCGGAGCTGCTTGATTCCCCGACGATGCTGGAGCAGCTGGTGTTGTTCAGCCCGGAGTCCTCCGCATTCGGGGTCCGCCTGCTCGTCGAGGGGGACGAGCACGGGCACATACGCCAGAGCGTGCTCGACGGGTTCGTGCACCGCGCGCACGGGATCATGGGGAACAGGCAGGGGCATGCGGTGTTCCAAGCGCTGCTGCGCTTCTGCCAGTGGCGGCCGGAGGAGCTCAGCCGCATCGTGGACGCCGCCGTGGAGCCCAACCTCGTCTCCAGGACCAACGATGGGTACGTCCTTCACCGATCAATGACTCCCTTCTACTCCGTATTTCAGTAGTACGTGCTGCCGGTTTGATTCAGAACTAATTTACCATTGCGATTCGCATGTCCAACTTAATATACATCTACGTACGTAGCTAATCAAACAAACAGTTTCGATCGCAGCAACACCTAAGGTGGTTGTGTCGCCAAAGAGTAGCTAGAGTTGCGACCTGCATCCTGTCTCTCTGTGTGGTGAAAACCTGCTGCTGAACTTGTGTTGGCGCCTGCATCTGCCTGGTGCAATGCAATGCAGCAGGGTAACTTCTTTTGCTCAAAAATGCAGGGTAACTTCTCTGAGGATGCTCATCGCAAAGCTCTTTTTACCGGTGCCGGGATGTACCGGCAACCAGCTAGCCAATCAGCACATGACATCACATTAAGCACTTATATACGGGAGATGTATTTCACTCATTTCTCTAGATTTGCATGCAATGTATTTTCTGTACTACTCCCTCCGTTCCTAAATATTTGTCTTCCTAGATATTTCAACAAGTGACTACATACGGAGCAAAATAAGTGAATCTACACTCTAAAATATGTCTATATACATCCGTATGTGGTAACCATTTGAAATCTTTAAAAAGACAAATATTTAGGAACGGAGGGAGTAGCACCCACCATATGTCAGATGAAGGAGACATACATGTGTGACCATCTCTGGCTGACACACAAGTACTTATGAAGCACGAATGCATTTTGTTTTCGCTTTGATAATTTCAATCACGCATATCTTTTAATCTATAGTTTTATTTTTAATTTTTTTATTATATTTGAACTCCCAGGGTCAAGATCTTTACAACAAGATCATTCTTGGATATATTTGAAACATGTTTAAATTTCAACGTTTCAACTCACTTATTTCGTTGAATCTATTAATTCCGTGTGGGAAATTTGTTTTTCATTTTAGTGAATTTATTTTGAAATGAGCTAAACTTGTATTGAGTGAAATTAGAAATGAGCTAAAATAATTTTGAAATTAGTTTTGTAATGGACGAAATATAGTATTTCAATATAATTTTTGAGTGAAATATTTTCAAACGTGTGAAATATGTTTATTGAAATGATTGAAATTAATTTTTATATGAGTGAAATATCAGTTTCGCAAGCGCACAGTGAAATTAGTTTTGAAATATATCTTTTGTAATGAGTGAAAAAGGTATTTTGAAATGAGTGAAATATAGTATTTCAATTGAATGAGTGTAATGTGTTTTCTGGAATGAGTGAAATTAATGTGTTTTTTAGTGAAATAATTTTACTGAAATCGAAAAATTAAATTTGTGAGGATGAGTAAACAAATATTCAAAAGAAACCTATTTCAAAAGAAATAGCAAGAACAAACCTATTTCGTAAGAAATATGTGAAATAACCCATTTTTATAAGAAATGTGATGAAATATATTTAGTGAAATGATTCAAATCAATTTTTATATGAGTGAAATATCAGTTTCGCAAGTGCACAGTGAAATTAGTTTTGAAATATATCTTTTGTAATGGGTGGACAAGGTTTTTTTAAACAAGTGAAACATAGTTTTTTCAATTTAGTGAGTGTAATGTGTTTTCTGAATGAATGAAATCTATCTTTCATAAATGAGTGTAATGTGTTTTCTAAAATGAGTGAAATCTATCATTTGTAAATGATTGTAATGTGTTTTCTGAATCTAATGAAATGTGAAACCGACTGGAAGGTTTTCCGAAACTAGTGAAATGTGAAATTGACTGAAATGCTTTCTCTAAAATGAGTGAAACTGTAAAATTCAAACTAGCCAAAGTGCATCCAAGATTGATCATGTTTTAAAGGTCTTGTCGCGCTGAATTCAAAAATATATAATATTTCAAAACTGGATATTTAGTTCAAAAGTTATCAACCTTTTAAAATATGGCATGGAAAATAAAGTGCAAGTATTTAATACGTGCATGCAGCTCGTTCATCTGCTCAATCTCTCACCCTGCCACCTGACAAAAGGTACTGCTGTAGACCTCGCCCAACCTTGTATATGTGTTTGTATAAGATTCGTATTGCTAAAAAGGAGAAACAAAAGCATAGTGGGGTCTACCAGCCACAGCAATCTCAAAGCAACGTTTGTGGTAGATTCTTCACCGGTACATCCCGCCACCGGTAGAAAAACTTATTCGGGATGCTCATAGAGTATGTGGCGCCGTACCACGACCTGTCCGCGCGGCTCATCGGCAGCTTCGTGCATGAGCGCGTGATGGACGAGCTCCAAGGCCACCATCTGGTTGAGCAGTGCTTTAAGAGCATGCATCACGTGGAGACCAGGGTAAGGAAGTGATACGGAATTGCATGGACTAGCATTGTACTGTACGTATGTTAAGCACAATTGATGCATGCATGTTGTTCTGTGCTGATCAGGTTGGTTTCTTTTCAGGCCCTCATCCTGCATGCCTTGGACACCATCGATAGCAAGCTGCAGTGGCGATACGGCTCCATGTGCCTGTGTACATGCGTCCGATTCTCGACAGGCGAGGAGCTCGGGCGTTTCCAGGATCGGGCCTTGGGCCGCGCCGTGGACTTGGCCATGGGTCGGCACAGGTTAGCACAACTCTGGCTCTAACTTGTTGGGCCATTCTCAGTTACTCCTAGTTAGTAGATCTTACATGATTTTGCCCGCTCTAGCTAAAATACTGATGCATTATTCATGGAAACTCGCCACTACGTACGCAGCAACTACTTCGTGCAGCGCGTGCTCGACTGCGGCAGCAGTCAGTTCAGGCAGGACCTGGTCCACGAGCTAATGGGGGACGCCGCTAGCCTGTCTCGCCACCCGTGTGGGAACTACGCCGTGCAGCACTGCTTCCTGAACCAGGAGTCCGGCAAACCACAGTCCGATCTGCTGCCCATCGTGCTCAGGGCTTTTGCTGACCTGCCCCGAGAACACCTCGAATATCTGGTGCAGCACGCACCTGGCAAGTTGGTCCTCCACAGGCTGCTTGACACAGGCATCGCTGTAAGTAGTAATATCTTGCTTTGTCACATCTTGAATATGCATGTTAGTCGTCGTTTAAGTGCGTCTCTCTCTTTCTCATGCACCGAACGATAGTTTACCAACATGTTTGTGATGATCAGCTCTGCCTGGAGTTGACACGCGACCTGGCGCAGAGGATCAACTCTTGGAACGCCCTCGCTCGGAGATGGTGATGGTGCTCGTCATGAAGATCCTTTCCATAGGCTAGATAACGATAACTGTCTTTCTAGCGTATCCATTGTGTCGTTGTCCATCTGGATTCTGGAAAGATTGTCTGGATTGGTTACCGTGCATGTACTATACATACCTGATACCGTGCTTACGGCCATTGCTATCTATTATATGACGGCGCTGAACCTCCCGGTTGAGGTGATGAAGAAGATTGATGCCCTCCGACGGGCATTCTTGTGGGCTGGTTGTGACAAAGTCACTGGTGGAAAATGCAAAATTAATTGGGAGCAAGTCTGCAAGCCAAAACTTCATGGTGGCCTTGGCGTTCTCAATCTGAAAAAATTTGCATCTGCTCTGCGCATTCGTTGGCTCTGGGGTGAGTGGCTTACTCCCACCAAGCCCTGGGTGGGACTAGGGACGCCGTGCAACCGACAGGATAGAGACATCTTTGCGGCCTCCACAAAAGTCGTCGTGGGCGATGGTACACGTGCCTTTTTTTGGGAGTCTGCTTGGCTTGATGGTTTGCGACCCAAGGACATTGCGCCCAAAATTTTTGAGCTGTCACAAAGAAGGAACTGCACGGTCCAGAAAGCGCTCCTCAACAATTTTTGGGTGTCTCAGGTGAAGATCTCTCAGGGCATGACTGTTGACCATCTTCATGAGTTCGTCAACCTATGGGAGAAGCTATCTCATGTTCAGCTAATTCCTGACATGCCAGACTCCATCATTTGGAAGCTCACCAAGGATGGTCACTATTCTGCAGCAACGGCTTACAGTGCGCAGTTTCTCGGTTTAGTTGACTCGGACTTGCCTCAAATTGTTTGGGCAACTTGGGCCCCCCCAAAATGCAAGTTTTTCGCTTGGCTAGTCATCAACAATAGAATCTGGACGGCAGACCGGCTTCAGAAGCGAGGGTGGCCTAATTGTAACATGTGCCCCCTATGCAAGCAAGTACAGGAATCGGCGGCTCGTCTGCTCTTCAAATGCCGCCACACGGTTAGAGTATGGAACATGATTAAAGCGTGGCTTGGCCTTCATGACATTCACCCGCAGAACTGGGCCATGGTTGACACGGTGAAGAGCTGGTGGAGCGCCACCGCTTCCAACACGACGCAATCTCGACGACCGCTTACCTCCTTATGATGCTCGTCTCATGGGAAATTTGGAAAGAGCGGAATGCTAGGGTATTCCGTAATGTCGCAGTGCCTGTTGGGGTTTTAGTAGCTAGAATCAAAGACGAGACGACGCTATGGTGTCTGGCCGGTGCGAAACATTTGTGTAATATCATGCCGTGAGAGTGATACGTTGTATTTGGCCTTTGGCCAAGACCCCTGAGACTCCTTCTTATTCAATGAAAATGGCAAATCTTTTGCCTTGTTTCAAAAAAAAAAAATACCTGATACGGCCGCGATGCTGCTGGAACTTGGTTTTATCTAGCGTCATTGAGAATGTCCTCTCTTGTCTCTTCCCTTTGATGTGAAGCTAGTGTGTGTACCACTGATAATGTCAGGTTCATGAAAGAATAAGAGCAAGGATCTGGTGACCATATGGGGTTCGGTGCCCCTATTCCAGGCCCTAGATGTGAATCTTGTGGTCGTTTGGTAAGTGTTGCCGCTTTAGCTTAAGCGACCAAAATTAGGAAAAAGGATATGCGTGCTATGTGTCAGCGATATATCATACCCCTTCGTCCGGAAATACTTATCCTAAAAATGATTGTATCTAGACTTATTTTAGTTATAGATACTTCATTTCTAGAACAAGTATTTCCGACGAAGGGAGTACTATACATAGTACTACTTGCGCATAAACATTGCCCTGCACGTGGCATCCGGCATCCCTACCTACTGTCAGAAATGGATCAACAAGTTTTACCGCTACTGTAGCTCTTGCATGCATGCCACACCACCAAGTTGCATGTAACGCCCTCGATGCGGCTATATCTCCCACGTGTCGAAGCACGACTTAGAGGCATAACCGCATTGAAAGCAATGTCGCAAGTGAGGTAATCTTCACACAACCCATGTAATACATAAGGGAAAGAGATACATAGTTGGCTTACAATCGCCACTTCACACAATTACATGAATAAAGCATTACATCATCCAGATACAATCAAGGTCCGACTACGGAACCAAAATAAAAGAAGAACCCCAAATGTGACAAAGGTCCCCGATCGACCCCAACTGGGCTCCACTACTGATCAACTAGAACGAAACAACACAAAGGGCAAGATCTTCATCGAGCTCCTCCTTGAGCTTGTTGCGTCATCTGCACGGTAACATAGGCACCTGCAAACTGGTTTTGGAAGTATCTGTGAGCCACGGGGACTCAGCAATCTCGCACCCGCGAGATCAAGACTATTTAAGCTTATAGGAAGGATGGAGTAATGAGGTGGAGCTGCAGCAAGCGACTAGCATATATGGTGGCTACAATCGCAAAAGAGAGCGAGAAGAGAAGGCAAAGCACGGTCGATAAAGTATGATCAAGAAGTGATCCTATAGCAACCTACGTCAAGCATAACTCCAACACCGTGTTCACTTCCCGGACTCCGCCGGAAAGAGACCATCACGGTTACACACACGGTTGATGTATTTTAATTAAGGTCAACTTCGGGTTTTCTACAACCGGACGTTAACAAATTCCCATCTGCCCATAACCGCGGGCACGGCTTTCGAAAGATAATACCCTGCAGGGGTGTCCCAACTTAGCCCATGACAAGCTCTCACGGTCAACGAAGGAATAGACCTCCACCCGAGACGTTCCGATCAGACTCGGTATCCCGGTACAACAAGACATTTCGACAGGGTAAAACTAAACCAGCAACACCGCCCGAATGTGCCGACAAATCCCGATAGGAGCTGCACATATCTCTTTCTCAGGGCACACTCAGATGAGCAATCCGTACAACTAAAACCAAACCTCGAGTTTCCCCGAGGGGGCGCTGCACAGGGCTCTAGTTCGGACCAACACTCAGAGGAGCACTGGCCCGGGGGGGGGGGTTAAATAAATGATGACCCTTGAGTCTGCAGAACCCAAGGGAAAGAAAAGGCTAGGTGGCAAATGGTAAAACCAATGTTGGGCATTGCTGGAAGAGCTTTACTTAAGGCGAACTGTCAAGGGGTTCCCATTATAGCCCAACCGTGTAAGGAACGCAAAATCCGGGAACATAACACCGATATGACGGAAACTAGGGCGGCAAGAGTGGAACAAAACACCAGGCATAAGGCCGAGCCTTCCACCCTTTACCAAGTATATAGATGCATTAATTAAATAAGATATATTGTGATATCCCAACAAGTAAACATGTTCCAACAAGGAACAACATCTCCATGTTCCAACAAGGAACAAACTTCAATCTTCACCTGCAACTAACAACGCTATAAGAGGGGCTGAGCAAAGCGGTAACATAGCCAATCAACGGTTTGCTAGGACATGGTGGGTTAGAGGTTTGACATGGCAATTTGGGAGGCTGACAAGCAAATGGTAGGCATCGTAGCATTGGCATAGCAAAAGAGCGAGCAAACTAGCATAGCAAAGATAGTAGTGATTTCGAGGGTATGATCATCTTGCCTGAGATCCCGCAAGGAAGAAGAACGAATCCAAGAAGAAGACAAACGGTCGTAGACGAACAAATCCTCACAACTCCGGAACGAAACCGAAGCTAACGAGAGAAGCAACCCGGAAAGAAACAAACAACATAGTAAACACACAAGCATAGTCAAGGCATGATGCACAATCAAGTATGATGCATGTCCGGTTTAATGAGGCATGGCATGGCAAAGTGCAACAAACAATACTACAAGTTAAGTGGAGCTCAATATGCAACGAGGTGCATATTGACGGAACACCACATCAATTATTTAGTTCTCTCTCGTTAAGGTACCCAACAATATTAACTGTTGTTAAACATGGCAAGAGGTGAAGCATAATATAAACTATACCATCTAAACAATTTAAATGGGGCCGGATATAAAAACAACAAATCCGGTAAATCCCCATATGCATTTAGCAATTTAATGCAACAACAAGTTTAAACATTTTAAATGTTGTTATCATGATGCGGATGACATATACAAGTTTTATGCAATTTTTATGAAAATGTTGACATGAGCATGTTATGAAGCATTTGGTCACCATGGCGGAACAAAAAGGGTGCCACGGCGGCGAAAAAAAAATGGTGCCACGGCAACATTCCGAAAATGATGCCACGGCAACATATCGGTTCCGGTAGCTCACGGAGATACCGGTGCAAAAGGAGGCGTGAGCGTGTCATGCAAGGATGGTGGGGTGATCCCGGATACCGGGTTCCCACAAGATGGTGGCATGGCAACGAGGTGAAACATGCACGCGACAATTTCGGACACGGTGCAAACATAGGGTGCATCTCATACATGCAAGGGCATCTCATCGCGGTCGTCTCGGGTTATACCTTCGAACCGTGCGTTTCAGGCGGATCGAGTTCGTAGAGGGAAGTAGATGTTCACGGGTCGACGGTAGTGGAAGTAGTGGTTCACGTGGCGACGGTAGTTGTACACATTTTCGTAGATGTTCAGGTCGACGGTAGTCGTACATGTCCGGAGAGGAACTTGTCGCATCCACGGTATTCGGGCGTAGTGGAAGTAGTCGTTCGGGCTCCCGTAGATGAACTTGACGGGTCCCATGAGTAGTCGTACTCGGCGAATCCACGTAGTTGCACGTATCTTTGTGCTGTAGCCGAACTTGATGAAAACCCACGGTGACGGTAGACGTACACGATCGGCTTGATGGAACTTGGCGGATGGCGACCGTAGTGGTACTTGGGGAAAACTCCCGGAGACGATGCTTGGCGGACCTGAGCATCGGGATCAGGAGCGTGCTCGCTCGGGCATGGAGCTGGTCGCAGTCAACGCGCGAGGCGCGCGTGCAGGCAGATCGAGCAGGCAGCAACGCTGCTCGTCCTCCTCGATCGAGGCCGAGGCGAAACAGGGCAGAGGGGCTTGGCGGATGCACGCAGCAGCACAGTGCTGGCAGAGGCAACGCGGGGGAGCAAGGCGACGAGGACGGCCCGGGGCTCTGGCTGCGGCGGCGCCGGAGTTGAGCAAAACCAGCAGGGCGGATGGGCGCGGCGCTCCTGCTCACGGCGACCGGAGGGGCGACAGGGCATGGATGGCGCCGGTGGAGGGAGGAGGCGGCGAGGGGAACAGGAGAGGGGATCGCGTGAGGAGGGAGGAGCGGGGGCCTGGCGCTGGGTTCGGCAGGGGCGTGGTCGCGGGGGTGCTCGAGAAGGGGAGACGCCATGGAGGAGGAGAGGAAGGGGGCCGGCTGATGCGGGCACCATGAGAGGCGTGCTCGAGAGGAGGGTTCGGGCGCTGCGGGGAGGAAGGGGCGGAGGCGAGGGGATCGGGCGATGCGGCGAGGAGAAGGGCGAGGAGAAGGGCGAGGTGGAGCGGGGGCGCTCGATGCCGGAGGAGGAAGGGCGAGGCCGCGGCGCTCCTCTCTCTCTCTGCAGCGGCGCAACGAGGGAGGAGGGGATCGAGCGCTGCGTGGGAACAAGGAGGAGGAGGAGGAGATGGATCGAGGGAGAGATGCGGGAGGATCGTGGGATCCTCTCCCTAGCGACGTGCGTGTGTGGTGGCGGCGCTGGCAAGGAACAAGGGGATGGACCGAGGGAGAGATGGATCGAGCGAGGGGGTCGGGCTAGGGTTAGAGGCGCAGCAGCTGGGCCTTGGGCTTAGAGGCCGGCTGGGCCACAGGCTGCACTCTCTCTTCTCTCTCTCATTTTCCCATTTAAAACAAAACAGAAAAAGAGAAAGAAAAGAAAGAGAAGGATAGGCAAAGAATTAGCACATGCAAATAATATTCTTGGACTCACAAAAATGCGCTAGTCCCAAGAAAATAGAAGTGAGCAAGATTGCAAGATTAAATTCAAAATCATTTGAATTTAATTCAATAGGTTTGAACTAGGACTAGGTAAAAGGAAGGTCCAAAAATGTTCGGATTTTTGGTGGAGCTCCGGAAAATGATGAAATAATTATTGGACAACGATTGAGGTCAAAGGCATGGGGAATTATTTTGCAAGTGTGTTTTGGTGATTCCGAAATAATGGAATATTTAATATAGCTCCCTAATATTGGAGGATATGTTATAAAGAGAAGTCACCATGTGAGTTCCCTCGGTTTAAATAGATCAAAAGATCTATGCAATTTATTTAGTTGAGGTTTTAAAAATTAAATGGCATGATGGCATGATGCAATGCAAATGATGCAATAAACAAAACAAATCACACGACGAAACTCGGAGTAGCTGGAAGTCTTCTGGAGCGTCGGTCTCGGGGCGTTACAACACTCCACCACTACGAGAGGATCTCGTCCCGAGATCTAGGATGGCACCGGAGAGAAATGGAAGAGGAAGAGAAGAGGTAAAACTAAGTTGCTTCTTTGACCAATGAGTGAAACAAAAGAACCTTGAGAGGTTGAACAAATTGAAAGAAAGAATACAAAGGAGATGAACGAGATTGCAAACAATCCGTTAGAAAGAGGAACAAGGAACATTACGAGAACTTGAAGGTTGCAAAGACATGAATCAAGAGTTTAATGGACAAGATAGAATTCGAAACCACTCCGGTTAAAACAAGATGAGAGGGGAAGAATTCGGGCAGTACTCCGGTTGAACATGGAAGGAATAGAACATGAACTTGAGAAGATGGGATGTTACTTGATGAAATCAACAACACACTGCCTCCGGAACTATTGAAAGAATGGCACAATGGGTAAGAAGGATTTCAGACAGCTCTCCAGTTGAGGAAGGAGGGAAAACTTGATAAGATTAGAGAACTCGAATGAAAACACGACACTCCGGTTAAATGGATAAGCAAGAAAAGAACACGATCCTCACGAATCGAGATGGTGAGTGAAAAGAGCAACGTCACAATGCCTCCGAAAGAAATAATAGAAGATATATCATTGGAATAACAGAATGGAGAAGAAAATGCCAACTTCTGCCACAAATGAGTTTGGAAAGCATCCTTGCAAAGAAGAATTGAACGGAGTTGTTGGAAAATCAACAACGAAAAGGATAAGCTTGTAGTGGGCTTATGGAAACATCTCAAAATTATGAGGTGACAACCGGCCACTAACGGAATAAATTTGCTTGGTAGAACAACGAGAGATGAAACTTATTTCCACCAGGATGATAAGAGATAACTTGTGTCATTGGCATAACCACATAGATAGCAACAATCCATGGAAGGCTTTAGGTGAAATATGACACAAGATAACTCCAACAACGAGGTTGATGGATTTAAAAATAACTCATTCTTAACAACATGTGAATCATGGAACATGAACTCAAATTATCAAGAATGACATAATACCACCTCCAAAATATGGTAGAAAGAATTGCCTCCGGATTACCATATGAAGAAAGCTTGAGCTCCTTAGGAAAGAATCTCGATGAAAACTTTGAGAAGGGAATTAAATCCTTGATGAACCATCATGTAGAACCTCCATGAAGAACTCCGGTAAACAAAAGGAATGAAAAAAAGAGAAATTGAAAACACAAGGTGAATCCTTGCAATGATTTAGATGGATCTCCGTGATAATTAGAGCTTGGAACTCCGGGAAAAAGAGAAGATGAAACAAATGAAACCGAGAATTTTAAGGGCCTCCGGAATAAAGAATTAATCACTTGGATGAACAAGAATAAGAATTATGTTATGCTTATCCTTCACCAATTAAATTGACGACAATCAACGGATTTGGCATACTACTTATTCTCGTAGAAAGGATTAAAAGAGATATAGCGTAAACTTGAGAAGGTCTTCAACGAACCACCGGTAGGATTGGAACAACAAATGAATTGATATGATGAACAAGGAAGAGAGATCTTGAAAGAACCACCGTAAGAATTGAAAATGATCGAAGTAGGGGTGCATCACCGGTAAGAATTAGCAAATGAACGAAGGTGCTTGAGACAAACTAGATACATGAGAACAAAGAGATCAAGAACTGATTAGAGGATATTCGATAGATGCACCGGCAAGATAGGAGAATGATAACTGACGGCTGAGAATGAATAAACCTGAATTGATGGACTCCGGATGACAAACTGAGAAGACTCTTGAATATCTCCTGATGGGTGAAAAAGATTCTCACAATCGAAAACAATTATGAGAGGATGGCAACAAGCTAGCACCATGAATCTTGAAGAGAATAGAGCAAGATTAAAGAGAAACTCTTCTTCGGTCTTCAAATGATGAGAATGACAACGAGAAACACCACCAAGAATTATTGAGGCACACCGGAAGAATCAAAAGCGAAGAGGTTGAGCCAACTATGAAAAGAATTTGAAAGATCTTGGAGAAAAGCATTTGACTGATGATAACTCATTCTTACGTCAAACTTGGAGAAGAATTTAGGATAGCTCTGGGAAAATAGAAGAGTCAGGTAAGATCCTGGGAAAAGACATGTGGGTTAGGGCCCACTCAAAAGAACACCGTTGAAAAGATTTAAAAGAGATGTTACACCGGTTGAATTAAATGACTTGAATGAGATACCAATCTCGAAAGAGCTTGAACGAATGCAGAGTGGAAACACGAATCTTCGAGATATCTTGAGCACTCCGGAACAATTTAATAGCGGGAAGTGAATTATTATGAGGTGCACCGGTATGAGAATGTATTTAAAATGAGGAGAAAGATATGATCAATAACGCTTGAATTTAAACCACCGGAGAAGAAAACGAGTGAAGAGTGACGAACTTGAAGCTCCGTTAGAATATACGTGAGAATCACCGGATAAGAATATTGACGGGAAAAGAATGGAGAGATTTCCACCAATAAAATGGATACTTGAATAAGAATCTGGGTCCTTGGAGAAAAAGGGTGGGTGGGCGGGAAAAAACAAAGGCAACTTGGAGACGGATGAAACAAACACCGTTGAGAAGAAATGATAATTGGTCTTGCTGATGTTGAAGTGATCGGATCCACTTGAAGAGAAACACGCCGGTTGAAAAGGATTGACATGACAATCTCGATTGTCGAGAAGGATTGGTATTCACATCGGAGTATGAGAACACCATTTCGGAAAGGTATGAAATCAACACTTGACATTGAAGCAACTCGAATACCACAACTCAAAACAAAAACAAAGGATTGGCTTGCAAAATAAGCCAGAACAAACATATGATAGAGATTTCGTCCGAAGTTTTCGTGGTGGGGCCTACACGGGCTCGATCGTACAGCACCATCATGTACAAGGCAGTGCACATGACATACGAAGCGTCCCCGAGTCGGCATAGCCAAGGACTCTTTAAGACACAACGAGACCACTGTAAAATCGACCGTGAATAGGCGGACCACTAGACGTCGAACCACAATTTCATATCATACATCCGTCGGAAAGATATCCTTAGAGCTACTTGAATTCCCCACCTATGAAACTCCCGAAATTTTCAGGTTATGCAATCAGGTGTTGGGGATACAGGGGAAGCATAATATCTCACCCAAAACTAACAAATCCTACATCCAGCTGTATCCATCCTTCAACACATAACCAAGAAACCTTCGGAAATCGTCTACCTCAACCTTCGAAAAGCATCCGTTATACAAGTCATGGCAATACTCCCGTACTCACCTCAGTACTGGGTTATCGGGGTTATCTCACCAACAACTGCATAAAAGAGATTTTCGATGTCGGCGTACTAAACTCAGGTATTCCAGAACTGCAACGATAAAATTATGACGACAACACCTCAGAGCTCAACTCCCCGGGACACTTCCACTAAACCCCTGACAGGAGGCACCAAGACAATGTTCTCATCATAAAACCATCGGAACGATTCCAAGATACCCGCGTGATCCTAAAAAAATTTTAGTGAAATTTGAGAAGAGAAGAGTCAAAACTCTACGTCAGGATGCCTTACCAGAGCGATGAAGAGACTGGGAGTAAAAAGAATTCCTAACTCTCCGATATATAATTCCTAAATGACTCAAAATATTTTTCTAGACACAACTCGGCCGCTAAAAACGATCAAGCAGTGGGGCTCCTAAGGTCGGGGAAGGCTCTGATTACCAACTTGTAACGCCCTCGATGCGGCTATATCTCCCACGTGTCGAAGCACGACTTAGAGGCATAACCGCATTGAAAGCAATGTCGCAAGTGAGGTAATCTTCACACAACCCATGTAATACATAAGGGAAAGAGATACATAGTTGGCTTACAATCGCCACTTCACACAATTACATGAATAAAGCGTTACATCATCCAGATACAATCAAGGTCCGTCTACGGAACCAAAATAAAAGAAGAACCCCAAATGCGACAAAGGTCCCCGATCGACCCCAACTGGGCTCCACTACTGATCAACTAAAACGAAACAACACAAAGGGCAAGATCTTCATCGAGCTCCTCCTTGAGCTTGGTTGCGTCATCTGCACGGTAACATAGGCACCTGCAAACTGGTTTTGGAAGTATCTGTGAGCCACGGGGACTCAGCAATCTCGCACCCGCGAGATCAAGACTATTTAAGCTTATAGGAAGGATGGAGTAATGAGGTGGAGCTGCAGCAAGCGACTAGCATATATGGTGGCTACAATCGCAAAAGAGAGCGAGAAGAGAAGGCAAAGCACGGTCGATAAAAGTATGATCAAGAAGTGATCCTATAGCAACCTACGTCAAGCATAACTCCAACACCGTGTTCACTTCCCGGACTCCGCCGGAAAGAGACCATCACGGTTACACACACGGTTGATGTATTTTAATTAAGGTCAACTTCGGGTTTTCTACAACCGGACGTTAACAAATTCCCATCTGCCCATAACCGCGGGCACGGCTTTCGAAAGATAATACCCTGCAGGGGTGTCCCAACTTAGCCCATGACAAGCTCTCACGGTCAACGAAGGAATAGACCTCCACCCGAGACGTTCCGATCAGACTCGGTATCCCGGTACAACAAGACATTTCGACAGGGTAAAACTAAACCAGCAACACCGCCCGAATGTGCCGACAAATCCCGATAGGAGCTGCACATATCTCTTTCTCAGGGCACACTCAGATGAGCAATCCGTACAACTAAAACCAAACCTCGAGTTTCCCCGAGGGGGCGCTGCACAGGGCTCTAGTTCGGACCAACACTCAGAGGAGCACTGGCCCGGGGGGGGTTAAATAAATGATGACCCTTGAGTCTGCAGAACCCAAGGGAAGGAAAAGGCTAGGTGGCAAATGGTAAAACCAATGTTGGGCATTGCTGGAAGAGCTTTACTTAAGGCGAACTGTCAAGGGGTTCCCATTATAGCCCAACCGTGTAAGGAACGCAAAATCCGGGAACATAACACCGATATGACGGAAACTAGGGCGGCAAGAGTGGAACAAAACACCAGGCATAAGGCCGAGCCTTCCACCCTTTACCAAGTATATAGATGCATTAATTAAATAAGATATATTGTGATATCCCAACAAGTAAACATGTTCCAACAAGGAACAACATCTCCATGTTCCAACAAGGAACAAACTTCAATCTTCACCTGCAACTAACAACGCTATAAGAGGGGCTGAGCAAAGCGGTAACATAGCCAATCAACGGTTTGCTAGGACATGGTGGGTTAGAGGTTTGACATGGCAATTTGGGAGGCTGACAAGCAAATGGTAGGCATCGTAGCATTGGCATGGCAAAGAGCGAGCAAACTAGCATAGCAAAGATAGTAGTGATTTCGAGGGTATGATCATCTTGCCTGAGATCCCGCAAGGAAGAAGAACGAATCCAAGAAGAAGACAAACGGTCGTAGACGAACGAATCCTCACAACTCCGGAACGAAACCGAAGCTAACGAGAGAAGCAACCCGGAAAGAAACAAACAACATAGTAAACACACAAGCATAAACAAGTCATGATGCACAAACAAGTATGATGCATGTCCGGTTTAATGAGGCATGGCATGGCAAAGTGCAACAAACAACACTACAATTTAAGTGGAGCTCAATATGCAACGAGTTGCATATTGACGGAACACCACATCAATTATTTAGTTCTCTCTCGTTAAGGTACCAACAATATTAACTGTTGTTAAACATGGCAAGAGGTGAAGCATAATATAAACTATACCATCTAAACAATTTAAATGGGGCCGGATATAAAAACAACAAATCCGGTAAATCCCCATATGCATTTAGCAATTTAATGCAACAACAAGTTTAAACATTTTAAATGTTGTTATCATGATGCGGATGACATATACAAGTTTTATGCATTTTTATGAAAATGTTGACATGAGCATGTTATGAAGCATTTGGTCACCATGGCGGAACAAAAAGGGTGCCACGGCGGCGAAACAAAAATGGTGCCACGGCAACATTCCGAAAATGATGCCACGGCAACATATCGGTTCCGGTAGCTCACGGAGATACCGGTGCAAAAGGAGGCGTGAGCGTGTCGTGCAAGGATGGTGGGGTGATCCCGGATACCGGGTTCCCACAAGATGGTGGCATGGCAACGAGGTGAAACATGCACGCGACAATTTCGGACACGGTGCAAACATAGGGTGCATCTCATACATGCAAGGGCATCTCATCGCGGTCGTCTCGGGTTATACCTTCGAACCGTGCGTTTCGGGCGGATCGAGTTCATAGAGGGAAGTAGACGTTCACGGGTCGACGGTAGTGGAAGTAGTGGTTCACGTGGCGACGGTAGTTGTACACATTTTCGTAGATGTTCAGGTCGACGGTAGTCGTACATGTCCGGAGAGGAACTTGTCGCATCCACGGTATTCGGGCGTAGTGGAAGTAGTCGTTCGGGCTCCCGTAGATGAACTTGACGGGTCCCATGAGTAGTCGTACTCGGCGAATCCACGTAGTTGCACGTATCTTTGTGCTGTAGCCGAACTTGATGAAAACCCACGGTGACGATAGACGTACACGATCGGCTTGATGGAACTTGGCGGATGGCGACCGTAGTGGTACTTGGGGAAAACTCCCGGAGACGATGCTTGGCGGACCTGAGCATCGGGATCAGGAGCGTGCTCGCTCGGGCATGGAGCTGGTCGCAGTCAACGCGCGAGGCGCGCGTGCAGGCAGATCGAGCAGGCAGCAACGCTGCTCGTCCTCCTCGATCGAGGCCGAGGCGAAACAGGGCAGAGGGGCTTGGCGGATGCACGCAGCAGCACAGTGCTGGCAGAGGCAACGCGGGGGAGCAAGGCGACGAGGACGGCCCGGGGCTCTGGCTGCGGCGGCGCCGGAGTTGAGCAAAACCAGCAGGGCGGATGGGCGCGGCGCTCCTGCTCACGGCGACCGGAGGGGCGACAGGGCATGGATGGCGCCGGTGGAGGGAGGAGGCGGCGAGGGGAACAGGAGAGGGGATCGCGTGAGGAGGGAGGAGCGGGGGCCTGGCGCTGGGTTCGGCAGGGGCGTGGTCGCGGGGGTGCTCGAGAAGGGGAGACGCCATGGAGGAGGAGAGGAAGGGGGCCGGCTGATGCGGGCACCATGAGAGGCGTGCTCGAGAGGAGGGTTCGGGCGCTGCGGGGAGGAAGGGGCGGAGGCGAGGGGATCGGGCGATGCGGCGAGGAGAAGGGCGAGGAGAAGGGCGAGGTGGAGCGGGGGCGCTCGATGCCGGAGGAGGAAGGGCGAGGCCGCGGCGCTCCTCTCTCTCTCTCTGCGACGGCGCAACGAGGGAGGAGGGGATCGAGCGCTGCATGGGAACAAGGAGGAGGAGGAGGAGATGGATCGAGGGAGAGATGCGGGAGGATCGTGGGATCCTCTCCCTAGCGACGTGCGTGTGTGGTGGCGGCGCTGGCAGGGAACGAGGGGATGGACCGAGGGAGAGATGGATCGAGCGAGGGGGTCGGGCTAGGGTTAGAGGCGCAGCAGCTGGGCCTTGGGCTTAGAGGCCGGCTGGGCTACAGGCTGCACTCTCTCTTCTCTCTCTCATTTTCCCATTTAAAACAAAACAGAAAAAGAGAAAGAAAAGAAAGAGAAGGATAGGCAAAGAATTAGCACATGCAAATAATATTCTTGGACTCACAAAAATGCGCTAGTCCCAAGAAAATAGAAGTGAGCAAGATTGCAAGATTAAATTCAAAATCATTTGAATTAATTCAATAGGTTTGAACTAGGACTAGGTAAAAGGAAGGTCCAAAAATGTTCGGATTTTTGGTGGAGCTCCGGAAAATGATGAAATAATTATTGGACAACGATTGAGGTCAAAGGCATGGGGAATTATTTTGCAAGTGTGTTTTGGTGATTCCGAAATAATGGAATATTTAATATAGCTCCCTAATATTGGAGGATATGTTATAAAGAGAAGTCACCATGAGAGTTCCCTCGGTTTAAATAGATCAAAAGATCTATGCAATTTATTTAGTTGAGGTTTTAAAAATTAAATGGCATGATGGCATGATGCAATGCAAATGATGCAACAAACAAAACAAATCACACGACGAAACTCGGAGTAGCTGGAAGTCTTCTGGAGCGTCGGTCTCGGGGCGTTACATTGCATATCTCTCCTCTAGCATAGTTTGGAATTTTTACAAGGGAAACTGCATTTTGAAAGAATTTTTTGTAAGACAATTTATGCAGCAAAATTTGCAAGAGGATCTGCATTTTGCTGGTAAATTTTGTAAAAGGATTTTTGGAAGCAAATTTTGCAAGTAAAAATTGCAAGGGAATCTGCGTTTTGCTTCTTTTGCAAGAAAAATATGAGAATAACTTTGCAAGAAAAAACCATATTATCCCAAAGTGATGGCCAGCCAATGTGAGACTCCCCCAAGGAAGAGCATAAGCCCTGTCCCCCTGTGTAGACGTAGCTTGCATGAACATGCATAGGTGATATGCAGTACGAACTGAGAAACATTCGGTCTGGTGAGAGCGTTTCCCCGCCGTGCGTCACTCCGGCGCCGGCGTCCACTTCCCGCCGTGTGCCACTCCGGTAGCGGCGTCCACTTCCCCGCCGTGTGCCTCGCTGGCCGCGGCGTCCACCCTCGGCTCCCCGCCGGTAGCCGGATTCACCTTTCCTGCCCCTTCCTCTGCTCGCTTCCGTGCCGGTGCCATGGCGGATAGCCCGAGGTCGGTAACTTCGTCCTTCCAGGGTGAGCGACCGGTGGTGTCTGGGCTTGGGCTCTCGTCGGCCTCGGAGGGGTCGGCGGCGGAGTTGGCTCCGGCCGTGCTGGGCGCCTCGGCTGCGGGGGAAGGTCCGTCGCGTCAGATCTCGCAGTGGCAGGAGGCCCCTGCTTCCAAGAAGACCATGTGGCGGCGCCGGCAGGAGGGCGGTCGGCTGGCTCCAGACTTGCGTCGCCCGTCGCCGCCCCGCAAGGAGGTCTCGCCGGAGATGCGGGACAAATGTTTCCGCTGCTTGGCTAAAGGGCACTTCTTGAGAGATTGCACCAATGATGTGGTCTGTCTCCGGTGCGGCTTGTTGGGGCATGTTGCGTCTCAGTGCAAGCGTCCGCGCAGTCCTTCCCCGGTGGAGGAGCTCCAGCGGGAGGCGGCGACCAAGGTGGCGCGCCGGTCGGGACTGGAGGGAGCGGGGTCTGGTGCCCGGGCGGTGCGTGCTGAGGTGCAGCAGAGGCGTCTTCCAACCCCCCCACCTCCGCCTCCTTCCTCGTCGCGCCCGGCTCCGGTGGCTCCGGTGTGGCCTCAGCTCACGCCGCCGCGCCTGCAACTGGACTCGGACATGGAGATTGCCTCGGGTGAGCTGTGCACGGTCAGGAGGACTCGTGCGATGGATGAATTGGAAGGGCGACTACAGCAAGCTATGGTGGTTTACGTGACTGGTGACAGAGAGGAGATGTTGCCGGAGATGGTGTTGGCCGCGTTGCAGCAGAGGGTGGGTATCCCGCCGGACAGGGTTTCGGTCCATCGGTTCAGACCGGAGGACTTCATTGTGGTCTTCGCAAGGAGGGAAGATAGGATCAGGATGGGGCTCCGGCCGGTGATTGAGTTCCAGGGGCATCGTTTGTCCTTCAGGCAGTGGATCAGGCAGTCGCAGGAAGTCTTCGGCGCCATGAAATTCAAGGTGGGGCTGGAGCTCGAGGGAATCCCACCCCACGCATGGGAGCTGGAGGTGGTCGAACACTTGCTGGGCGGATCGTGCATCATCGAGGCTATGGCACCGGAGACCTCGTCGCGGGCGGACATGTCGTCGTTCAAGTTGACGGCATGGACGGCGGAGCCGGAGCAGATTCCATCGTGTCGGTGGCTTGCGGTGCCGGAGCTGGCGGAGCAGAGGGAGCTCTTTGAGCCCAAGACGCTGCAGTATCGAGTTCTCATTCATCTGGACTCGGTAACTTCATTCCCGGAAGGGGAGGAACCATGGTTCCTGGGGGCTTCGTCGGACAGTGGACAGAGCGAGCTGCCGGACTCGCCGCCGGAGATGGGTGCTGGACCATCCACGTGCAGGCTTAGTTGGCAGTTCGGAGTCCGGGATCAGAGGGGTGGTGTGGTTGGCGGCGGCGGAGGCGCGCCGGTGAGCAGGCGGCTCGCCGGTGGGCCGGCCGGAGTTCTTGCGGATGGGGATTGGAGGATCCCTCCGATGGGTCCCGTGCCTCGGGTGGAGAGCCGTGGGGCCGGCGTTCCTGTTCAGGATAGGGTAACAGTATGTCACTCGGCTTTTGACCGGATTGGTGGAATGGATCGACAGGTGGGTGGACTGGAGAGGGATCAGAGGGATATTTCAAATCCGGTGCGCGCCTCCAGCATTGGGGTGATGGTGACTCTGCCAGCAGGGGCCCCAGTCGAACAGGGTGGGGCGCAGTTGCCCGTGCCCACCGTCATGGTGCTAAGGGAGGAGCAGGCTGCGGTTTCGCTCCTTGGGCAGGAGAGAGAGACTGGTGGAGGGGTTGCAGGTGCGGACAAAAGCCCGCGGACGGACGTGGTGGGACCCCTCGTGGTTCCTTTCGAGGTCGTGCCACAGGAGTTGATTGAGGCGCGGAGATTGGGTGAAGAGAGGGAGGACAGACAGCTGGTGGTGGAGCCGGATGAATCATTGCATGCGACTGCAAAGGAGATGGCCGGACCAGACCAGGTTCTGGAGGATTGTGTTCTGGTTGGTGGGAGACACAAGGTGGGGCCGCTGGCCATGGTGGGACAGCTGGTGCGGATGGAAGCTGATATGATGGGACCCTCCTCGGACGGCGTGAGGCAGGAGGGGGTGGACCGGCCGCCAGTTTCCAATCAGGCGGCCCCGCAACTGACTGCGGATCGGATCTCGCATATGATTGAGGAACGGATCCCGGGGAGCGTGGAGCGAAATTTGGAGCTGGGACAAGTGGCGGCTTCTCAAGGGGCCAGGGAGATGGAGGCGGATCGGCACGTTGATTTGGACATGCAAAATCAGATTCAGGCATGCACGACAGGGATGACACCCCAGGAGGCGGTGGCTTACGGCAAGCTCAAGTGGTTCTGTAACGCACTTGTGCGTAAGTTGGCTCCCCCGCTTCTCATGGAGGTGCAATCGACGCTTAGGCCAGAGGCTGAACCTTTCACTCCTCGACGAACGACCAGGGGATCCAAGAGGGCTCCAGCAAGCAAATTGTGTAAGGCAACCCAGGCAGAGAACGTGCTCATGCGGGCGCTTGGCATCGTGCCGGAGGACTTGGATGGCAATGAAGATAACATCGCCGAGCTGGCAGAGATCTTTGATTCACCATTAAAGGAGCAGCACATTCGAGTCATCGCTGCTTTGTTTGGGAAGGAGATGCCATCAGTGAGAGACTTGGCCGTTGGATCCTCGGTAGTGTTGGGAGCGGCTTGAGTTTTGTGGAGTGTACTCCTTGGGTGGTGCCATATGGGTTTAGATGGATTGGAACCCTAAGGTACTTTGTTGGAACGTGCGGGGCCTAAATAATCCGGCCAAAAGGAACGCGGTGAGGGAGTTTGTGGGTGAGGCTAAGGTTAACATTGTAGGTCTCCAAGAGACGAAGCTCGATGTAATTGACTCTTATATCGCAATGCAAAGTTTGGGGCCATCTTTTGATGGCTTTGCTTACGTGTCGGCGGTGGAGACCCGAGGGGGTATTCTATTGGGATGGGACTCGACGGTGTTGTGCATTGACAACATTGCAGTGGACTCCCATGCGATCTCGGGGAGGGTTCACTCTAAGGACGGCTTGGAGTGGTGGGTGACGGTGGTCTATGGTCCTCAAGGGGACGAGGCGAAGTTGCAGTTTCTCGTTGAACTACATAACAGAAGGGCTATGTGCCCGGGGCCTTGGATGTTGATGGGCGATTTCAACATGATTCTGAGGGCGGACGAGAAGAGCAACAATAATTTGAACCGTAGGATTATGAGGAGTTTCAAGGAATTCGTGGATGATTGTGAGCTCAAGGAACCGTACCTACATGGAAGGAGATTTACGTGGTCTAATGAAAGAGAGCAACCAGTACTCACGAAAATAGATCGGGTATTGGTTTCGGTGGATTGGGAGCTTGCCTACCCGGAGATGTTGCTTCAAGCATTGAGCTCTAACATTTCGGACCACGTGCCATTGCACCTTACAACTTCGGCGCCTTTCTATGCCAAGAAGAGATTTCGTTTTGAGATGTGTTGGCTCAAACAGGAGGGGTTCGAGCAAACGGTTCGAGACGCCTGGGTGTGCCCGCATGAGATCTTTGACCCGTTTAAGAGACTGGATTTCTTACTCCGTGACACGGCGACTGCCCTTTAGGCATGGGGACAGAAGAAGATGGGTAATATTAGAATCCAGTTAGCAATTGCGAACTACATTATCCTAAAGATGGATCGGGCAATGGAGGAACGTGAACTCTCGGTAGACGAGAGGTGGCTTCGGGGCAGCTTAAAGCATGCGTTGTTGGGCTTGGCCTCCTTGCAGCAGACTATTGAAAGACAGAGATCGCGCCTTAAGTGGATAAGAGAGGGGGACGCAAATACAAAACTTTTCCAGGCGGTGGCTAATGGACGTCGCTCCAAGAATTTCATTCCTCATGTGAGATATAACGGTGAACTGATTGTGGATCAGAGGCGGAAGGAAGACATCTTTTCGGAGACCTATGAGCAGCTACTTGGGACAACTCATGCGATAGAGGCGGATGTGGATCTGGAATTCTTAGACATGGAGACCCATGATTTGTCCGAGTTGGATGTGATATTCACCGAGGAAGAAGTGTGGAATACCATTAAAGAGTTACCTCCGGATCGAGCACTAGGACCGGACGGCTTTATTGTTGCTTTCTACCAGAAGGCATGGCACATCATTAAGCACGATGTCATGGCAGTGCTTCTGAAGTTGCTTGTGGGGGACGGAAGAGGATTCAACAAGCTTAACCGAGCGCACATTGTGCTCATTCCGAAGAAGCCGGAAGCCGAGGAGGTGGGAGATTTTCGTCCCATTAGCCTCACCCATAGTGTTGCGAAGATCTTCGCCAAGCTGCTCGCGAATAGAGTCAGGAAGAGGATGAAGGAGATTGTGACAGCGAATCAATCGGCTTTCATTTGTGGGCGACACCTACATGACAATTTCATTTTGGTCAGACAAGTGGCTAGGAAGATTCATGCGCGGAAGGAGGCAGGAGTGTTCCTAAAATTAGACATATCCAGAGCGTTTGATTCGCTCGCTTGGCCATTCTTGTTCAAGGTGCTGGCTCACAAGGGATTTGGGGACAAATGGTTATCATGGGTCTCCATACTTCTCAAGACAGCTAACACGAAGGTTTTGGTGAATGGGTGTCCGGGAAGAAGCTTTGATCATGTTAAGGGATTAAGGCAAGGGGACCCGGTGTCTCCATTGCTGTTTGTCATAGCGATGGATGTGCTGTCCAAGATCATGTCCAAGGCTGCGAGTATGGGAGTGTTGAGTAAATTCACTGGTATCTCGGCGGAACAAAGCGTCTCTATCTACGCTGACGATGTGGCGCTATTCGTTAAGCCCACGGTGATGGATCTGAGGTTTGTGAAGGAAGCACTGTGGGTGTTTGGGGAGGCGTCGGGATTGAAGATCAACTATCAAAAATCCTTGGCGGTTTTGATTCAAGGAGATGACCAGGACAGGAGGAGTGTGGAGGATATCCTGCAGTGTGAGGTGGGGAATTTCCCTTGCAAATACCTAGGGTTTCAGCTGGCGATCCGCCAACTTACTAGGGCGGAGTGGCAGCCCCTGTTAGATCTAGCGAAGAAGGCAGCCCCGGCGTGGCAACGGGGGCTTATTCAGAGGTCGGGCCGGCTAGTGTTGGCCAAGTTTGTGATTGCAGCTAAACCCATCCACCATTTCATGATTGCGGAAGCTCCTATGTGGGTGTTGGAAGAGATCAACCAATGGATGAGAGCGTTCTTTTGGGCGGGCAAGGATAAGGTAAACGGTGGCCAGTGCTTGGTGGCCTGGAGTACGATTTGCAGGCCCACATATTTGGGTGGGTTGGGTGTCAGAGATTTGAGCTTGCAAGGTCTTGCGTTGAGAGTAAGATGGGAATGGCTTAAGAGGACGGATCCCACGAGGCCATGGCAGGGGCTGACCATGATGGAGGACACAGATGCCAGAGAGGTTTTTGATAGCCTTGTTAAGATTGATGTGGGAGATGGCAGTAAGGTTCTGTTCTGGAGGGATAGATGGATCCATGGATTTGCGGTACGAGATATCGCACCTTTACTGCATTGCATGGTTGACGCCCGTACCAGGAATCGGCGCACGGTGAGAGACGCGTTGGAGAATAGCAGATGGCTGCAGGATATGGACGGTGACCTCTCATTCATGGGGCACATGCAGCTAGTGCACCTCAATCTGGCTATAAGTATAGTGCCCAGGGAGGCAACCAGGGCAGACCATTTCTCTTGGCCGGCGGACCCGTCGGGGATGTATACTGCGAGATCGACGTATTATTGGCTGTGCCAGGGGATTGAGCGGGTGGCGTATGCTGCATGCATCTGGAAGATGGGCGCCCCTCAAGTGCAAAATATTCATCTGGCTGGCTATACAGCACCGTATTTGGACTTCGGATCGGAGAGCTAGGCATGGGCTGCAGGACCGCCCTTCAAACTGCTTCACATGCTTGCAGGACAAAGACAACGCTGAACACATATTGATCCAATGTGTTTATGCTAGGGAAGTGTGGCACGGATGCTTGCATGAGCTCAACTTGGGCGTGGTGCGACCGATCAGCGAGGATGAGCTATTGCACTGGTGGTTGGAGGCTAGGAGAGGGTTCCGGAAAGAGCACAAGAGAGGTTTCGACTCGTTGGTGACAGCGGTGGCTTGGGCCTTGTGGAAACAACGCAACACGCGTGTGTTCAATAGAACGGCTCAACAGTTAGCCCCGACCGAGCTGGTGAAATTGATTCTAAGAGATATCCGCGAGTGGAGGGAGGCAGGTCTAGGGGTAAGAGGGTTGTCACGCTTTGTGAGAGAGTAGGCTTTAGTGGTGTTGGGTGTGTCCGGGTGTAACCAAGGAGGGGCGATTGCTTCTCTTTGGCCTTTCTTGTAAACTTGTTGCTCTCTTTCTATGAAATTAAGGTACGCGATTTGCGTGCTCTCGAAAAAAAAGAAACATCCGGTCTTCCATGCCCTGAAGTCGTACGTTCTCGGGGGCCCTACCACCGCCTTTTTTATTTCCTCCGCGTCGCACTCCGGCAGGATTGTAGCTGCAACTTCGCATCATCCCATCCATTACCATTGCTGTTAAGCAGATCACATACCCTTAGCAATCTCTTATGAGTGAATTGTCAGACATGTAAGTTTCAACGAAATGACATCAAGCTGACCGGGTGATTACGTTGGCATGTTGATTTATTTAAAATAAAGATACATAAATACTGTCAATTCTACTATACTAACACCTAAGTAGCATATCCTTCGTACCACTATGCCAGCATATCCGTGTCGTCGCTTCATCAAGCCAACATCCACCACGCCGACCTAATCCATCTTGCCGGCTAATGTGGTGGCTCTACTTTACCTCACCGACTTGCCCCGCCACCTTGGCTGGCTCGGGGGCTTTGGTGCTATCACTTCATCGACATGCTCTCGGGGCTCCAACGTCACCCCCGACCTGCTTCGTACGTCACGCCAGCTAGACCGGGGGCTTCGCCATGTCACATCGACCATCCCGTGTTGTCACTTTGTCGAGCCGAGCTCCTTACTCCGCCACATCGGGACTCGCTTGGGGGCTGGGACCTCGTCCCGCCGTGAGCCTGGACCTCGTCCCGCCGTGAGCCTGGACCGTATTATCCACACGGAGAGCATAAGCCAGCTAAGACTTCATCAGACCAACATCAACAGCGTCGACCTGTTATGTCACTCGACTAGCGCGGGGGCTCTGCCTCGCCATGATGACTTGCTCCTAGTCAAACAGATTGTAACGCTCAAGATGCGGCTATATCTCCCACGTGTCGAGAGGCACGAGTTAGAGGCATAACCGCATTTTGATTTTGTCGGACTGTTATATTTTTTTGAAAGATCCAGCTTCATACTGGCTTTTCATTGGATTTAGCAGAAGGAGATAACAGAAACCTTCTCACTGGTCAAAGGACCAGAAGAGACGCGAGCACATCAACAGGCTGATGTTGCTGCTAAAAATTTGAAAAAAAAAATTGGAAGCAAAATCTATGGCTAAATCTCACGTTGGATCCCCAAACGGGGTCCCTATACAGGACTGCTATATTCAATTGCAACGTCCGCCTGTAACAAATCAAATGTTACTTCTCCTGTTAATTTCGTACTGCTAGCAAAAAATACCCATGCGTTGCAACGGGAGATGGAAAAAATATCACATGTCTCTAAAATGACAAGCATTTCAAGACCTTCATCTGTGCACGTCCTCTGTTGTAACATGGCGTATCATTGATCGATTGAGGATAGGTTATTCAAGATGCCATTTTGAAACATGAGATGTAGTCCTAGGCCAACTTAGTTTAACTTATTAGTTCATTTTGAAATAAAAAAAATTGGACGTAATGCCACAAGCTTAATTGAGAAGTGAACGAAACAAAATAATATCTGTGAACAAATTTAAAGATGTCTCGTAGATAAATCTAGAATAACAGCTGTACCAAGCAAAACCTGTTTGTTTGTGTTAGGTAGATTTTGTGTTAGACAAGATCAGAAATGGTACCTTGTCAACACATCCCCCTCCGATCGTCGCGACTTGCGCAAACTCTAATCCCTAGCTCCCCAACTCCAACATTGCTCCTTTTCCGGTCCCATGAATTTGTAGCCAGCCATCCATCAATGCATGCACCTTGCAATAGGAGAAACTTTGACGTGTATCCAAATATATTTGCAAAATAAATTCGCAGTTCATGAAAATTCTACGAGTGTGCATGGTATTATCGAGAGTTTACCTGCCGTAGCTCCCAATAGGTTTGCTTCTGACTCCCTTATCTTCTATTTGGTGAGAAATTGTTGGGTTGCGATGTTAATTTCTGAACACAATAAATGATACTATTTAAATATGTAACATTTGGATATAAAGTTTTATTATCGATCAAATATATGGCACTCCATAGATACACAAAGAGTGATCAGAATTTTATTGTTGAATTTGGATTAAAATAAATTTCCTTGGTTTCTCAAAAAGAAATAAACTTGCTTCCAATTGAAAAATAACCTCTGCACATGATGATCAATGGAAGCAAATGTTTCTGTAAATCTATGCAAAACCAAATCAGTGAAATACATGATGCAATTTCAAAGAAGAAAAATGCAATATCGCATATATTATGACAAAAGGTCCGTTCAGCTATACTTATCGCTGTTCTTTGGAATATTCGAAAATGTATTCAGTTTTGATTTTAATTAAGTAGCTCAGGCTGGCGAATGTCTGTCGTAGTCCCCCTCAATCGAAAAATGAAAAGAACTTGACTGCACTGACAGACCGGCCATGGCATCCGCAGAGCCACGCACCATAGACGGCATGTACCTCACATGCGCCCGGTGGTGCGGACCTCCCGGCAGACCCTCACACCAGCGGCAGGTATTTTCCCCTCATATACGGTCATATATCTATCCATATTCGTCCTGTTGAGATGTGGCATATTTTTTTTCTCATTGGGTCATCACCATCCATCTTATCTTCTTCCCCGGTTTTAATTTCTTTGCCGACCCTTTCCTATTGATCCAATTGGCTTGTTGATTTGAACTTGCAGCCATATTTAAATTGGTTTATTTGAGTGTAAGGTAGCGAGGTGGGATTATGCAATGGTGCACCAAACCCTCTTTTTAGCACATACTCACAGCTAGCTCAGTTGGACGTCCCCTTCTGGTCTCAATTGTCGGTTATGAGTTCGAATTTTCCTTCTCATGAAAACAATTTTTTGCCTCCTTTGGCTGCTGGATTTGTTTGATGGCCAGAGGCCCATGCTAGTTGGTTGGGCCGTACGGGCTTCGAAACAACGCAGGAATTCGATGGCCTGAGGCCCATGCTAGCTGGTTGGCGCATACGGGTAGGATTTTTTCTCTGTTCGAACGGCGTATGAAGTTTCGCATGGACGGACAAAAATTACCACAGGTACGGACGAAAATTTAGGGGGTAAGAAACCATAACCTCTTTAATAGTACTAGGAAAAGTGCCCGTGCGTTGCAACGGGAGAAAAAAAAATTCACGCCTCATACATACACTTAACGACATCAGCAAATCCTTGAAATCTTTCATGATGCCACGCAACAAGCAACATGATAACTTTTCTAAAAAAACAAGCAACATGATAAGTGGTGTTGTGCAAAAACATAAAGGTGTGATGATTTTTGAAGTGAACTGAAGGTGTTTAGAATTCATTATACAACGCAAATATCTACCTAGTTGCCAATATATGTTTACGCATTTGTTGTTGTTTCTCGGTGACGCAAAAAAATATTGCATTAGAATGAAATAGCAAAGTACATTTTAGTATTTAATGATAACATGTGCATAAGTGTTTTCATATACTCCCTTCGTCCAAAATAACTTGTCCCAAGTTTGTCCCTCAAATGGATGTATCTAACACCAAATTAGTGCTAGGTATATCTTTTTGAAGGACAAGTTTTTTCGGACGGAGTGAATATACCCAGCGCATATATATGCGACGCGACGCGAATGTGTGTGTGTGTGTGTGTGTGTGTGTGTGTGTGTGTGTGTGTGTGTGTGTGTGTGTGTGTGTGTGTGCGCGCGCGCAATCATAATTCAGTTCAAGACTTAATTTGGTTGCAAACATATAGGATAGCTCCACAAAAACAACCAATCTATAAGGACATATGTAATAGGCATTTCTAAAATATCTCATCATACAAAGAAGGTATTATTTTAAGTTTGCACCCTGAACGTAATTTCAAAAATTAATGATAATAGCATATTTGAAATCTACATATTTTTCTGATGAATTTTCATATATGGCATGTCAGATTTAAAGTTAGGGTTTCAAAGATATGAAAATTTCAAAAAGTAATTGATTTTTTAAAGGAAAAGGGTGGTTGTGGGAATCAAACCCACGACCTCTAGCGCGGTAGGTCACGGAACCAACCAGTGCGCTGCTCGCCTGGTCGTTGTATATGAGGGGATCTCCCCTTATTGAGCTATGGGCGAGCGCGAAAAAAAAAACAAAACGTTCTTCTCACTTACCGGTGGCATTGGTGGGTAATTATTTGCAACTTTAGGGGCAGTTTTAATGACGGACGGGCAGAAGCGATAGCCGCTTTATTAGTAGGTAATAATAGTAGGTATAGATATACCAAAACCACTATATCTTGAAAAGTTTTTGCCTCCAGGTTTACCCACTTGTGTGAAAGTGACTTCTTGATCAGCTAGATGGCGACAATGTATATTATTTTGGTAGATTACCGTGTAGAATCACGCGGTGGCCGTATGTGACGCCCGGACAATTAAGCTATAATGAACCTCCGTTAATGATGCATCGTCACCTCAGTTACTATTGATAAACTCGTGTCAGATCGAAACCCATTTCGAATTTCAAATCTTAAATTAAAACCAAACAACAAAAGTTTTCAAACAATAAAACAAAAATGTTCGGATTGTGACAATTATTGCATAGGTAGATTTGTTGAAGAACCCATATTTAAATAAGATATTTAAATGCACGGTAGTAGATAAAACCGTGGCAAAAAAATATTTAAATGCAAATACTAACAAATTTTAAACTAATTCATTTGGTCACCAAGTTTGTTGAGGACGTGGCCTATGTTATTATGATAATTTAGAAGCTGGGGTTATACTTTTGTAAAACGATTTGCTAACTAAAATAAATAAAACAAAGAGAAAAATGAACAAAAGACAAAACAAAATAAAAACCCCCCTCTCTTCCCTGGGCCATGGCCCAGCCGGCCGCTCACTAGGCCGGCCCATCACCCCGCTCTCCCTGGCCATATGGCCTCCCCACACCGACCAAACCCTAGCGACCCCTCCCCACTTCCCCACGTACCCCACTCCCCCGTTTCACTCCTCTCCCTCGTCACTCCCCCCATGACCCCGATCTGGATCGGGACCTCGCTTCCCCGAAGTCGCGCCCGACCTACCGGCCATGGAGGCCCCGTGCGCTCGCAGCTTCACCTCCAACAGGCCGCCGCCTTGCTCCGTCCCCGTCTCCGCTCATCGCGGCCACGCCTGAAGACCGCTTTCCCCGCCCCCGCTTCTCCTTCCTCGACCAGCTCCCCCACCGGACTCCGTCGAGCCTCGCCGCCTCCGTACCCCTGCAAACGCCCATGAGCACGCCGCCTGCTTTCCCCTTCTCTTCCCTTGGGTCGTAGCAGTACCCGCCGATCTCGCCCGCGGTTGACATGCTCCGGCCGCGTCTGATGCGTGCTCACCGTGCCACGCCCTCGCCCGCTCCCGCACGCGCCTACAGTCCGCCCCTGGCCACGCACCCGCATGCCCTACGCGTTCACTGTCCCCCGCTCGCACCCTCGTGATAGAGGCGAGGGTCCCGATCTTTCGATGAGATGATAACTATCGATTTGGTGGAGTCAACTTTGACGATCCGACTACAAACGTGCACGACGTTGTGCCTTAGCAATCGCTAAACCAATCTCCCGAGGTTACTGACGATGCTGGAAGCACGATCAGCCTGACCACGAAGGTCTATTCCTACACGCAATCGAAGAACAAGCAAGAATATGATAATGCAATCTGAGTATTGCGAATATAGATGAAGTATTAATAAACATGGGGATCCGAAAGCGGCCTTGGTCTGTTCGTTGGACACAAACGAAGTACACGAAGTTGCAATGGCTAACTTTTAACTAAAAAAATCCCAAGGGAAAAGCTACTAGATGGATCTACTTATGTAGGAGCAAGGGGTGGCGGCCAAGGAGGTGGGAGGACATCCCAAGGCATCCTAAAACTAAGCCTAGGTCGTACAAGGCTCATGGGCCCAAGTGGAGGTGATGCAACACCTTTGGACTTGTTGTTTGACTCGGATTCTGCTGCGGCGTCATATTGTTTCGTTGATATCTCAACGCTTCGGACGAATTTGAAGGTGAATCCAATTGGGTTGGAAAGAGCACGAAATCTACTTTCCAACAAAAAAGAATCACCCAATTCGGAGTCCATATGAAAAAGTTGTTGGCGTTTTGAGTCAGGTATGTCTGTGCAGTCCAAATCTGAATCCAGAACGTGAGAGACTTGGACTCTATCTTCTCTTGGCCCAAAAGTGACGTGAGAGAAAATTTTGAACAGAACATAAACTTCTCCTTTTCCCTTATCTTAATATGGGGATTGTACAAATGTACCATACACCTGCAATTAGACAAAACACAAAAGTGTATGAAGTATTTTTGTTCTGGATAACATAAATAGATTATTGAATAATTTGCACTAGAAATCACCTGACAAACATGCATGTATGCAATATTTTGGTCATATCCAATGACCCCCCCCCCCTTCTTGAAAACAATGTCGTCCTCGGCGTTGCTTAATTTGAAATGTGGCTAACAAAAGAGACAAGGTGTACATGTTGTATATGTATATGCCATCCATTTTTTACTTCCCTTAATTTTTGCACATATGACACATGTATACATGAGTAACTTTCATAGTTCATAAAATCTAAAGACAAAAAATTATCACAAGAAGTAGAAGGCATGAAAATATTGCAACTCAGTTCGCACACATAAGTGAAGCTCTTATTCATTTCAAAAGATTGACAATGTTCATCATTAAACCATCCCAACATTGGTGAATAAACCTTAGTTGCATCAAATTTACATGCTACAACATCCTTAAATAAACAAACATGCAATAAGTCATTGGACCCAGAATCAACACCAAGATTAGAGGTCATATTAAAATGATTAAACATTGGTTCTTTTGCATCAACAGTTAATTCAATGGGTGCACTCAAAATTGTTGGTATTTCAGTTGTTTGATCACATGACACATTCATGACAGTAACAAGATTCTCTAAAATAGATGGTGTGCTCAAATCAACAAGTAACTCAACACATGATGAATTCAAGTTAACTAGGCATGCATCATTCTCATGTGAAGTTATATCATCAATACCTTTATTGTTACCTTGTCGCAAAGACGTAGCTGATGTAGCACTACAAAAAATATACACTTTCGTGATGATACATGTTTGTCACAGTAGGTCACGTTTTTTGTCATGCATGTACATCCATGACAAATTTATGACAGAATCAATATAGTCATACCTGTGCTATCGTAGAAGTGTTCCATGACATTACCAAAATTATCATCACGGAAGTGTCCACTTCCATGACGATAAATCACGCGTCACAGAAGTGCTTTTGTCAAGGGTGACCAACACGTGGCATCCACCGTAACAGAACGCCGTTAAGCTATCGGTGTAGCGACCAGACCTTAGACGGCCCAATCTCTGTGCTTAGGTGTAATCGCTGGATCAGTAATGCTGACACCACACAGTACTTGAAGGATTTATAACAGAGTAGCAATCACACACTTATTACATCGAGAGTCTCAAAAGAGAACTTAATACAATAATAATGGCTTAAGGCCATCTAATAACGATAACAGCGGAAGGCTTGGAAGATAAGTGAGTCCATCAACTCCAACGGCATCACTGAGTATAGAACCACGACCTAAAAGCACCTTAATCATCGTTTGAAAAGTCTGCAACATGAATGTTGCAGCCCGAAACGGGTCAACACATGGAATATGCTGGCAATGTAACACATAGAGAGCAATGAAAGAAATAAGGCTATACTACATGCATATTTGGCTGGTGGAAAGCTCTATGGTTACAGTTTTGCGTAAAGCCAATTTTTCCCTACTGCAAAGGAATACATTTTATTTAACAATCATGGTAGTTGTTAAACATTGAGAGTGTAGACACGCTCTCAATCCCAATCAAACATCATCTTTAAACCGAACAAGATTAATTAGAGTAACATGATGAGATTCACGTGATAATCCAGGTACTAGATACTCAAGATGTCCATAACCGGGAACACAGCTAACCATGATTAGTTTATACACTCTGCAGAGGTTTGCGCACTTTTCCCCACAAGACTCGATCTCCTCCGTTGGGATTCTCGCACTACATGGTGTTTGAGAAACGGATGACCGAGCCATAGTCTTTCAGAAGCGCTAGCACCTTACGATCGGGTAGACCGTTACACCTACTTTCTCCTACATCTGCTAGTCTACCATTGTAAGAGTTCGCACGACTTAGTCAACTATGCTAGAGCCCATAGTAGCTTATGGCTGCACACGGAAGTTTCTAGCATGAATGATCTCATGATCCCTTTGAGCCTGGGTGGCGGTCCAAAAGAAAAACAGGCAATCGCTAGAATACCCAGGTGCCTCAATCCATCCAGATGTGTATTTAAGTTGCCACCTTAGATAAACCATTAATTTAACAAACTCACATATGTCATGGATTTCACTCACCCAATCCACGTCTACTAGCATAGCATGGCATAATAAGCAAACGTAGAAGTAACTCCCAAAGGTTTGATAATAAACAGGTAATAGGTACTACCTCAACTACTTCCCAGAACACACAATTTTTTAGATCCTAATCATGCAAGGTGTGAGGATTGATCTAATGCAATAAAAGTTGGGTAGCAAGATATATGATCAAAGTGTTACTTGCCTTGCCGATGATCCGCAAAACCTAGCGATTTGAAGTAGCAAGCGGCGCACTCCGGGTACTCTATAGCAAACAAACAAGCATACAGTAAGTACTCAACTAATGCACAGGTAAAACTCGAATAAGAGATCTAACCAGATAGTTCAATTTAAGAACTCTGGTTGGCAAAAGAAAGCAAATCGAACGAAGCAACGAAAGACAAACGGCAAAAGAAACAAGCTTCATTTGCTATTCTGGATCTAGGTAAAATTTTACTGAGGCAAAAACTTGTTTGAGTTGGTTAGACGGAAAGAGGGTTTCGAGACGAAACTCCAGGCGCTTGAATCGCCTGATTCCGATAAACGAGCGAAAAGTTAAGCTAAAACGAACATCGGATCAGGAATCGCGATCAGAAAAATCATGGATTTACTCCGAGGAAAAGAAAAACAACGAACAAGTTAACGAATGAACGTTCGTTAATAGGAACTAAACGAAGGACGCGTTCGTTAAAATGAATGGATGAGCGAACACTCGCTAAATAAATAAACCGGAGAAAAAACGATCTATTTAAAAAAATGAAGAACTAGGGTTTTTCAAAAAAATCGAAACGACTTTTTCTCAAAAACCGGGGCGACGGCTACCTCGGCTCGGAGCTCCAGCGAGGCTGTGGCGGGTGGTGCGGGGCGGCGGCTGCGGCGGCGGCGCGGGGCGGCGGCAGGTTGCGTGGGCGGCGTGCGGCGGCGGCGGGTGTGGGCTGCAGGAGGGGGGGTTATAAAGGGGGGAGGCGACTTGGGGGAGGGGTCGGCCTCGGGAGGCGGGTCCTCCCCGGACTCAGGCAGCGGCGGCGCTGGTCGGGACTCCTGTCCCGACCCGGCGGGAGGCGGCGGTGGCTGGCTGGGCCGGCCTGCTCGGCTGGGCCCTTGGCCCAGTCGTGCGCGGGGTCTCATTTAAAAAAAACAATTCCGCTGAAATTCTAGAAAAATAAATAAAAATCTAAAAATGCCAAACCAAATTTTCACCGTCTAATAAAATATTTAGAACATGATGAACATTTTCTTGGCCCTAAATGCAATATTTGAAAACGTGCAATTTTTCCTAAATTCAAATAAAATAGCAAATAAAACCAAAATAAAAACTTATTTGATTTTTTTATTAAATCCTCAGTATTTATTTATTTTGGGAAAGTCATTTTATTCCCTCTCTGATAATTTTTTAGTAGAAATAATTGAAGATAAAATAAATAAAATCAAATGATCCTATTTTTAAAATTTGAGAAAACTCAAATATGAAAATAACGAAATTCCCAACTCTCTCCGAGGGTCCTTGAGTTGCGTGAATTTTCTAGGATCAACCAAAAGCAATAAAATATGTTATGCAATGATGATCTATTGTATAACATTCCAAATTGAAAATTTGGGATGTTACAAACCTACCCCCCTTAAGATGAATCTCACCCTCGAGATTCGGGTTGGCTAGAAAATAGGTGAGGGTGGTCCTTCAACAGATCTTCCTCTCGTTCCCAGGTGGATTCATCTTCTGTGTGGTGGCTCCATTGAACTTTGCAAAACTTGATAACTTTGTTGTCGGTGACTCGGCTGGCATACTCAAGAATCTTGACTGGTTTCTCCTCATAGGTCAAATCATTGTCCTATGAAATGAGCTACCTTTGTCAAACGATCGACTACAACCCAAATTGAGTCATAGCCTGAACGAGTTCTGGGCAATGCAGTGATAAAATCCATGCCTAACTTATCCCACTTCCATTCGGGTATCGGCGATGGCTGTAGCAATCCTGCTGGCTTCTCATGCTCTGCCTTTACTCTCTGACATACATCACAAACTGCTACATACTCCGCAATATCCTTCTTCATTCTGGTCCACCAGAAAATATCCTTCAAATCCAAATACATATTGGTATTTCCTGGGTGAATCGAATATGGTGAATCATGGGCCTCTTGCAGAATTAACTTCCTGATCTCCGAATCATTAGGCACATAAACGCGGTCTTCAAACCATAAGGTATCGTGCTCATCCTCACGAAATCCTTTAGCTTTTCCCTTGCTCATTTTCTCCTTAATAGAAGCGATATCTTTGTCAGTCCTTTGAGCTTCTCTGATCTTGTCCATCAAAGTAGACTGAATCTCCAATGCTGCTACATAGCCTCTCGGGACTATCTCCAAACATAGCTCACGAAGATTCTCGGCTAACTCCCTTGGTAAATCTCCCGTCATTAAGGTGTTGACATGACTTTTACAGCTCAACGCATCAGCTACTACATTAGCCTTTCCAGGGTGATAATGCAATCTCATATCATAATCCTTGATGAGTTCCAACCATCTCCTTTGTCTGAGGTTCAACTCCTTCTGCGTGAAAATGCACTTCAAACTCTTGTGGTCCGTGAACACCTCACAATGGTTTCCAATGAGAAAATGTCTCCAAGTCTTCAATGCATGCACTACGGCTGCTAACTCAAATCATGCGTAGCGTAATTCAACTCATGAGGCTTGAGCTGTCGTGAGGCATATGAGACAACTCTTCCTTCCTGCATAAGCACTGCTCCAAGTCCTCGACGTGAAACGTCGCAATACACCTCATAATCCTTGGTCTGATCTGGCAAAATCAACACTGGTGATGTAACCAAACGTTTCTTCAACTCCTGGAAACTAGCCTCACATTCCTTAGTCCATATGAACTTGGTGTCCTTCTTCAACAACTCCATCATAGGTTTTGCAATCTTCGAGAAATTTTCAATGAATCTCCAGTAGTATCCTGCAAGTCCAAGAAAACTCCGGATCTCTCCAACTGTTGTTGGTGCTTCCCAATTTGTCACAGTGTCAACCTTGGTGGGATCTATGGCTATACCCTCTCCAGATATAACGTGTCCGAGGAATCCAACTTCCTTCAACCAAAACTCACATTTGCTAAACTTGGCATATAACTGATGTTCTCTGAGCTTACCAAGTACCAAACGCAAGTGCTCCTTATGCTCCTCTTCGTTCTTCGAGTATACCAGGATATCATCGATGAACCCTACGACGAACTTATCCAGAAACTCCATAAACACCTTGTTCATCATGTTCATAAAATATGCAGGAGCGTTAGTCAGACCAAATGACATAACGGTTACTCGTACAGCCCATACCTGGTGGTAAAAGCCGTCTTAGGTATATCCTATTCTCGAATCTTCAACTGATGGTATCCTGATCGCAGGTCGATCTTGGAAAATACCTTAGCTCCTTGCAATCGATCAAACAGATCATTGATCATCGGTAGTGGGTACTTGTTCTTGATGGTTACTTCATTCAATCCTCGATAATCAACAACCATCCTTAACGATCCATCCTTCTTCTCCACTAGAAGTACTGGCGATCCCCAAGGTGAAGAACTTGGGCGAATATAACCTTTATCGAGTAACTCCTTAATCTGCTTCTTAATCTCCACCAAATCCTTTGTGGGCATCCTATATGGTCTCTTAGATATTGGACCTGTGCCTGGCAAAAGCTCAATCAAAAACTCAATATCTCTATCCGGTGGCATGCCTGGCAACTCTTCTGGAAATACATCAGGGAAATCCTTCACCACTAGTACTTCCTCCTGCACAACTCCTGTTAAATAATTTACTTGATTCCTCTTCGGCACATGCCGGGATACATACTTGATCCTTCTCTCTTCTGGGGTGGTAAGCAAAATTGACTTACTGACACAATCGATGTTTCCTCCATACATCGACATCCAATCCATACCCAGAATTACATCCAAATCTTGTGATTCCAAAATGATCAAATCCGAGGGAAACACATGCCTACCTATACTCAATGGCACTTGAAAACATCCCTTACTAGCCATATACTCCGCTCCTGGTGAGCTTACTAACATAGGTGTTCTAAGAACTTTGGTGGGCAGGTTATACTTGTCCATGAATTCCCTTGATATGTATGAATGCGATGCACCAGTATCAAAAAGAACGAGTGCTGTAAATGACTTAACCAAAAACTTACCGATTACTGCATCCGGCTGCTCTTCAACCTCCTCCACGTTAACGTGGTTCACTTGTCCCCTGTTGAAAGGGTTTGGCTTCTTCCCAGAGGTGCATTTGCCATTTCCATTTTGGGCTTCAGGACATTCATTGGCATAATGTCCGGTCTTCTGGCACTTAAAGCAAGTGACTTGGATCAGGTCTCTCTTGGTTGGGGTTGATGGTTTTGTACGGTTCTGGTTGTTGCTTCCTCCATTCCCATTCCCATTCTTGGTGCCATTATGGTTGTGCGAGCTCTCTCCTCCATGGGTATGCTGAAAATGTCCTCCCGCCCTAGGCGTAAAACGTGGCTTCTACTGAGCTCCAGAATTGTACTTCCCTTGTCCATACTTCCTCTTGCGGTTCTCAATTTGCTGCTGCTTCCCTTCAATCATGAGAGCACGATCTACCAACTCCTGGTAGTTGTTGAAGGTTGCTACCATCAACTGCATGCTCAACTCATCATTCAGTCCTTCCAGAAACTTCTCCTGCTTAGCTGCATCCATAGCAACATCATCTGGGGCATAACGTGCTAGCTTACTAAAGTCCTCCACATACTGGCCAACTGTCCTTCCTCCTTGGCGCAAGTTGCGAAACTCTCGCTTCTTTAGGGCCATATCTCCTGCTGAAACATGGGCAGTATGGAAAGCCTGCTGGAACTGGTCCCATGTGACAATGTTGATAGGGAAAGTGGATGTGAAATTCTCCCACCATGATGCTGCGGGTCCTTCAAGCTAATGTGCGGCAAACTTCACCTTTTTCGCATCTGTGCATCCTGCTGTGGTCAACTCCCTTGCTGTCTTGCGGAGCCAATCATCCGCTACTATCGGCTCGGTGCTATTGTAAAACACCAGTGGATTCAGCCTAAGAAAACGGGCTAAGTGATCAATAGGTGGTGGTGGTGGTGGTGGGTTGTTGTTGTTCCCTTTATTCTGATTCTGGACTAGTAACTGCATCAATGTGTTCTGCTGCTGGATCAACTGAGTGAGCTCTGGTGGGAGGGTAAATCCGGGGTCACGTCTCGGAGGCATCTGAGGGTTTAGAAAAGATGAGATTTAAGAATAGAGAGGGGTCTAGAGAGAAAACACTACACATATACATATGAGGCAAAAGCAAACAACTCACTTCATTCAATCAAACAAGGGCATACAATCGATCTAACTATCGCAAAATTGCTCGGACTACTATATTTACATGGTGGACTACTACTACTGATGGGGTGGTCTACTAGAAATATTCTTCGGTTGCAGACTCCATGATATCTGCTCCAGCTTCATCAACATAGTCATCATCGCTATCATCTGGATCCGAGTCAGTGTCGTCGATGATGATGTAGTCTTCCGGGCGAATCTCCTTGGGTTCTTCGTCTTCTTCTACTGGGGTAGGGCCTCCCATAAATATTCCGATCTTCTTGATCAGATCGTCATTCTTTTCCACTAATACTTTGATTTTCTCTTCGTAATCTTCACGTGTGGCCTTGAGTTCTTCCTCCAGTTCCTTGATTCTAGTCCTTGCCTTCTTCAGACCTATCATGTCGGCGCACATCTGGTTCTCCTGACGTCGAATGTGCTGTTTTAACTCCTGGATAAAAGCTGCAATTGATCTATCCTTCCTGGTGCTGATCATCTCCCAGTGCTCATCTCAGCGCCCACAAATCTGGCAGATAGTATCCTTGAGATCATTGCGGTAAACTTCTCCAATGCGTTCCATGGCGATGTGAGCTGCCATGCTCTTTCCTAGACTCCAGGTTGGTGCATGCAAAGAAAACTCTATGGGCTTATTGACTGGCATGAACGTCCTTCCTGGAACTTGAACTTGAATCATCCAGCGCTCTTCTTCAGGTAATGTGGCGTTGTAGGTTTCGGTGAAGCTTGGTACTCCTATGTTCAGGTATCTTGTGACTTCCTTCAAGTGACATCCAAAGGGTGTATCTTCATCCGGCGGTGTGAACTTGTTCCTTGCATCCGCCATCCTAAAAGAGCAAAAAAGATGAGAAGTCAGAATGAGAAGAGTGAGTAGTGATCTAGGGTTTTAGCTTAGTGGTCGTGTCCTACAGTCAGCGTGTGCTCTGATACCATCTTATAGCGACCAGACCTCAAACGGCCCAATCTCTATGCTCAGGTGTCATCCCTGGATTAGTAATGCTGACACCACACAGTACTTGAAGGATTTATAACACAGTAGCAATCACACACTTATTACATCGAGAGTCTCAAAAGAGAACTTAATACAATAATAATGGATTAAGGCCATCTAATAACGATAACAGCGGAAGGCTTGGAAGATAAGTGAGTCCATCAACTCCAACGGTATCACTGAGTATAGAACCACGACCTAAAAGCACCTTAATCGTCGTCTGAAAAGTCTGCAACATGAACGTTGCAGCCCGAAACGGGTCGGCACATGGAATATGCTGGCAATGTAACACATAGAGAGCAATTAAAGAAATAAGGCTATACTACATGCATATTTGGCTGGTGGAAAGCTCTATGGTTATAGTTTTGCGTAAAGCCAATTTTTCCCTATTGCAAGGGAATACATTTTATTTAACTATCATGGTAGTTGTTAAACATTGAGAGTGTAGACACGCTCTCAATCCCAATTAAACATCATCTTTAAACCCAACAAGATTAATTAGAGTAACATGATGAGATTCACATGATAATCCAGGTACTAGATACTTAAGATGTCCATAACCAGGGACACAGCTAACCATGATTAGTTTATACACTCTGCAGAGGTTTGCGCACTTTTCCCCACAAGACTCGATCTCCTCCATTGGGATTCTCGCACTACATGGTGTTTGAGAAACGGATGACCGAGAGATAGTCTTTCAGAAGAGCTAGCACCTTACGATCGGGTAGACCGTTACACCTACTTTCCCCTACATCTGCTAGTCTACCACTGTAAGAGTTCGCACAACTTAGTCAACTATGGTAGAGCCCATAGTAGCTTGTGGCTGCACACGGAAGTTTCTAGCATGAATAATCTCATGATCCCTTTGAGCCTGGGTGGCGGTCCAAAAGAAAAACAGGAAATCGCTGGAATACCCAGGTGCCTCAATCCACCCAGATGTGTATTTAAGTTGCCACCTTAGATAAACCATTAATTTAACAAACTCACATCTGTCATGGATTTCACTCACCCAATCCACGTCTACTAGCATAGCATGGCATAACAAGCAAATTAGAAGTAACTCCCAAAGGTTTGATAATAAACAGGTAATAGGTACTACCTCAACTACTTCCCAGAACCCACAATTTATTAGATCCTAATCATGCAAGGTGTGAGGATTGATCTAATGCAATAAAACTGGGTAGCAAGAGATATGATCAAAGTGTTACTTGCCTTGCCGATGATCCGGAAAACCTAGCGATTCGAAGTAGCAAGCGGCGCACTACGGGTACTCTATCGCAAACAAACAAGCATACAGTAAGTACTCAACTAATGCATAGGTAAAACTCGAATAAGAGATCTAACCAAATAGTTCAATTTAAGAACTCCGATTGGCAAAAGAAAGCAAATCGAACGAAGCAACGAAAGACAAATGGCAAAAGAAACAAGCTTCGTGTACTATTCTGGATCTAGGTCAAATTTTACTGAGGCAAAAACTCGTTTGAGTTGGTTAGACGGAAAGAGGGTTTCGAGACGAAACTCTAGGCGCTTGAATCGCCTGATTCCGATAAACGAGCGAAAAGTTAAACTAAAATGAACATCGGATCAGGAATCGCGATCAAAAAAATTGCGGATTTAATCCGAGGAAAAGAAAAACAACGAACATGTTAACGAACGAACGTTCGTTATTAGGAACTAAACGAGGGACGTGTTCGTTAAAACGAACGGACGAGCGAACGCTTGCTAAATAAATAAACCAGAGAAAAAGCGATCTATTTAAAAAAACAAAGAACTAGGTTTTATTAAAAAAACCGAAACAACTTTTTCTCAAAAACCGGGGCGGCGGCTACCTCGGCTCGGATCTCCGGCGAGGCTCCGGCGGGTGGTGCGGGGCGGCGGCTGCGGCGGCGGCGTGGGGCGGCACTGCGGCGGTGGCAGGCGGTGCGGGTGGCGTTCGGCGGCGTGCGGCGGCGGCGCTGGAGGCTTGGGGCGGCGGCGGCAGGAGTGGGCTGCAGGGGGGGGGGGTGGCGGGGCTATAAAGGGGGGAGGCGACTTGGGGGAGGGGTCGGCCTCGGGAGGCGGGTCCTCCCCGGACTCGGGCGGCGGTGACGTTGGTCGGGACACCTGTCCCGACCCGGCAGGAGGCGGCGGCGGCTGGCTGGGCCGGCTTGCTCGGCCGGGCCTTTGGCCCAGTCAGGCGCGGGGTCTCTTTAAAAAAAACAATTCCGTTGCGACTAGAAAAATTTCTAGAAAAATAAATAAAAATCTAAAAATGCCAAAACAAAATTTCATCGTCAAAATAAAATATTTAGAACAGGATGAACATTTTCTTGGCCCTAAATGCAATTTTTGAAAACATGCATTTTTTTCCTAAATTCAAATAAAATAGCAAATAAAACCAAAATAAAAACTTATTTGATTTTTTATTAAATCCTCAATATTTCTTTATTTTGGGAAAGTCATTTTATTTCCTCTCTCATAATTTTTTTAGTAGAAAATAATTGAAGATAAAATAAATAAAATCAAATTATCCTATTTTCAAAATTTGAGAAAACTCAAATATGAAAATAACGAAATTCCGAACTCTCTTCGAGGGTCCTTGAGTTGCGTGAATTTTCTAGGATCAACCAAAAGCAATAAAATATGCTATGCAATGATGATCTATTGTATAACATTCCAATTGAAAATTTGGGATGTTACAAACCTACCCCCCTTAAGATGAATCTCGCCCTCGAGATTCGAGTTGGCTAGAAAATAGGTGAGGGTGGTCCTTCAACAGATCTTCCTCTCGTTCCCAGGTGGCTTCATCTTCCATGTGGTGGCTCCACTGAACTTTGCAAAACTTGATAACTTTGCTGCGGGTGACTCGGCTGGCATACTCAAGAATGTTGACTGGTTTCTCCTCATAGGTCAAATCACTGTCCAACTAAATCGCTTCCAGCGGCACTGTGTCCCTCAGCGGTATGTCAGCCATCTCTGCGTGGCACTTCTTCAACTGGGAAATGTGGAACATGTCGTGAACTCCTGACAATCCTTCGGGCAATTCCAAACTATAAGCTACTTCTTCCATACGCTCCAAAACTTTGTATGGTCCTACAAAACGTGGCGCTAACTTTCCCTTAACTCCAAAGCGCTTAAGTCTCGAAGTCGGGGCACACGAAGATAAAATCTGGTCTCCGACTTTGTAAACTGTCTCCTTGCGTTTAGAATCTGCATAGCTCTTTTGCCTGGACTGGTCTACCTTGAGCCTATCGCGAATCAATTTAACCTTCTGTTCAGATTATTTAATCAGATCTGGTCCAAACAACTGGCGGTCTCCAACTTCATCCCATGACAACAGTGTCCTGCACCTCCTTTCCGTACAAAGCTTCGAAAGGGGCCATCTTCAAACTAGATTGATAACTGTTGTTGTAAGGAGAACTCTGCATATGGCAAATTGTCGTCCCAACTAGATCCATAATCTAGCGCACAAGCTCTCAGCATGTCCTCCAGAATCTGATTGGCTCTCTCGGTCTTTCCATCTGTCTGTGGATGGAAAGCCTATACTAAATTCTAGCCTGGTACCCAAGTTTCATGCAATTGATTCCAAAACTTTGAGGTAAACTGGGTTCCTCTATCTGATACAATAGCTCCTTGGAACTCCATGCAGACATATGATCTGGTCATGTATATTTTTGCCAACTTTGCACTGATATAGGTAGTCTTCACTGGGAATGAAATGAGCTACCTTCGTCAAACGATCGACTACAACCCATATCGAGTCATAGCCTGAACGAGTCCTGGGCAATCCTGTGATAAAATTCCATGCCTAACTTATCCCACTTCCATTCGGGTATCGGCAATGGCTGTAGCAATCCTGCTGGCTTCTGATGCTCTGCCTTTACTCTTTGACATACATCACAAACCGCTACATACTCCGCAATATCCTTCTTCATTCCGGTCCACCAGAAAATATCCTTCAAATCCAAATACATCTTGGTATTTCCTGGGTGAATCCAATATGGCGAATCATGGGCCTCCTGCAGAATTAACTTCCTGATCTCCGAGTCATTAGGCACATAAACGCGATCCTCAAACTCCTGATCGGAAAGGTATTGTGCTCATCCTCACGAAATCCTTTAGCTTTTCCCTTGCTCATTTTCTCCTTTATCTCAGGAAATCTCCTTGTCGGTCTTCTGAGCTTCTCTGATCTTATCCATCAAAGTAGACTGAATCTCCAATGCTTCTACATAGCCTCTCGGAACTATCTCCAAACATAGCTCGTGAAGATCCTCGGCTAACTCCTTGGGTAACTCTCCAGTCATGAGAGTGTTTACATGGCTCTTGCGGCTCAATTGAATCGGCTACTACGTTAGCCTTTCCGGTCGGTGATAATGCAATCTCATAATCATAATCCTTTATGAGCTCCAACCATTTCCTTTGCCTGAGATTCAACTCCTTCTGTGTGAATATGTACTTCCAAACTCTTGTGATCCGTGTACACCTCACAATGGTTTCCGATGAGAAAATGTCTCCATGTCTTCAACGCATGCACTACTGCTGCTTAACTCCAAATCATGGGTGGCATAATTCAACTCATGGGGCTTAAGCTGTCGTGAGGCATACGAAACAACTCTTCCCTCCTGCATAAGCACTGCTCCAAGTCCTCGACGTGAAGTGTCGCAATACACCTCATAATCCTTGGTCTGATCTGGCAAAATCAACACTGGTGATGTAACCAAACGTTTCTTCAACTCCTGGAAACTAGCCTCACATTCCTCAGTCCATATGAACTTGGTATCCTTCTTCAACAACTCCATCATAGGTTTCGCAATCTTCGGGAAATTTTCAATGAATCTCCGGTAGTATCCTGCAAGTCCGAGAAAACTCCGGATCTCTCCAACTGTTGTTGGTGCTTCCCAATTTGTCACAGTGTCAACCTTGGTGGGATCTATTGCTATACCCTCTCCAGATATAACGTGTCCGAGGAATCCAACTTCCTTCAACCAAAACTCACATTTGCTAAACTTGGCATATAACTGATGTTCTCTGAGCTTACCAAGTACCAAACGTAAGTGCTCCTTATGCTCCTCTTTGTTCTTCGAGTATACCAGGATATCATCGATGAACACTACGACGAACTTATCCAGAAACTCCATAAACACCTTGTTCATCATGTTCATAAAATATGCAGGTGTGTTAGTTAGACCAAATGACATAACGGTATACTCGTACAACCCATACCTGGTGGTAAAAGCCGTCTTAGGTATATCCCGTTCTCGAATCTTCAACTGATGGTATCCTCATCGCAGGTCGATCTTGGAAAATACCTTACCTCTTTGCAATCGATCAAACAGATCATTGATCATCGGTAGTGGGTACTTGTTCTTGATGGTTACTTCATTCAATCCTCGATAATCAACAACCATCCTTAACGATCCATCCTTCTTCTCCACTAGAAGTACTGGCGATCCCCAAGGTGAAGAACTTGGGCGAATATAACCTTTATCGAGTAACTCCTTAATCTGCTTCTTAATCTCCACCAAATCCTTTGCGGGCATCCTATATGGTCTCTTAGATATTGGCCCTGTGCCTGGCAAAAGCTCAATCAAAAACTCAATATCTCTATCCGGTGGCATGCTTGGTAACTCTTCTGGAAATACATCAGGGAAATCCTTCACCACTGGTACTTCCTCCTGCACAACTCCTGTTAAACAATTTACTTGAGTCCTCTTCGGCACATGCCGGGATACATACTTGATCCTTCTCCCTTCTGGGGTGGTAAGCAAAATTGACTTACTGACACAATCGATGTTTCCTCCATACATCGACATCCAATCCATACCCATAATTGCATCCAAACTTTGTGATTCCAAAATGATCAAATCCGAGGGAAACACATGCCTACCTATACTCAATGGCACTTGAAAACATCCCTTACTAGCCATATACTCCGCTCCTGGTGAGCTTACTAACATAGGTGTTCTAAGAACTTTGGTGGGCAGGTTATACTTATCCACGAGTTCCCTTGATATGTATGAATGCGATGCACCAGTATCAAAAGGAACGAGTGCAGTAAATGACTTAACCAAAAACTTACCGATTACTCCATCCGGCTGCTCTTCAACCTCCTCCACGTTAACGTGGTTCACCTGTCCCATGTTGAAAGGGTTCGGCTTCTTCCCAGAGCTTCCATTGCCATTTCCATTTTGGGCTTCAGGACATTCATTGGCATAATGTCCGGTCTTCTGGCACTTAAAGCAAGTGACTTGGCTCAGGTCTCTCTTGGCTGGGGTTGATGGGTTTGTACGGTTCTGGCCGTTTCTTCCTCCATTCCCATTCCCATTCTTGGTGCCATTATGATTGTGCGAGCTACCTCCTCCATGGGTATGCTGAAAATGTCCTCCTGGCCTAGGCGTAAAACGTGGCTTCTGCTGAGCTCCAGAATTGTACTTCCCTTGTCCATACTTCCTCTTGCGGTTCTCAATTTGTTGCTGCTTCCCTTCAATCATGAGAGAACGATCTACCAACTCCTGGTAGTTGTTGAAGGTTGCTACCATCAACTGCATGCTCAACTCATCATTCAGTCCTTCTAGAAACTTCTCCTGCTTAGCTGCATCCGTAGCAACGTCATGTGGGGCATAACGTGCTAGCTTACTAAAGTCCTCCACATACTGGCCAACTGTCCTTCCTCCTTGGTGCAAGTTGCGAAACTCTCGCTTCTTTAGGGCCATAGCTCCTGATGAAACATGTGCAGTACGGAAAGCCTGCTGGAACTGGTCCCATGTGACAGTGTCGACAGGGAAAGTGGCTGTGAAATTCTCCCACCATGATGCTGCAGGTCCTTCAAGCTGATGTGCGGCAAACTTCACCTTTTCTGCATCTGTGCATCCTGCTGTGGTCAACTCCCTTGTTGTCTTGCGGAGCCAATCATCTGCTACTATTGGCTCGGTGCTACTGGAAAACACCGGTGGATTCAGCCTAAGAAAACGGGCTAAGTGATCAACAGGTGGTGGTGGTGGTGGGTTGTTGTTGTTCCCTTGATTCTGATTCTGGATTAGTAACTGCATCAATGTGTTCTGCTGCTGGATCAACTGAGTGAGCTCCGGTGGGAAGGTAAATCCGGGGTCACGTCTCGGAGGCATCTAAGGGTTTAGAAAAGATGAGATTTAAGAATAGAGAGGGGTCTAGAGAGAAAACACTACCCATATGCATATGAGGCAAAAGCAAACAATTCACTTCATTCAATCAAACAAGGGCATACAATCGATCTAACTATCGCAAAAGTGCTCGGACTACTATATTTACATGGTGGACTACTACTACTGATGGGGTGGTCTACTAGAAATATTCTTCGGTTGGAGACTCCATGATATCTGCTCCAGCTTCATCAACATAGTCATCATCGCTATCCTCTGGATCCGAGTCGGTGTCGTCGATGATGATGTAGTCTTTCGGGCGAATCTCCTTGGGTTCTTCGTCTTCTTCTATTGGGGTAGGGCCTCCCATAAATATTCCGATCTTCTTGATCAGATCGTCATTCTTCTCCACTAATACTTTGATTTCCTCTTCATAATCTTCACGTGTGGCCTTGAGTTCTTCCTCCAGTTCCTTGATTCTAGTCCTTGCCTTCTTTAGACCTATCATGTCGGCGCACATCTGGTTCTCCTGACGTCGAATGTGCTATTTTAACTCCTGGATAAAAGCGGCAATTGATCTATCCTTCCTGGTGCTAATCATCTCCCAGTGCTCATCTCGGCGCCCACAAATCTGGTAGATAGTATCCTTGAGATCATTGCGGTAAACTTCTGCAATGCGTCCCATGGCGATGTGAGCTGCTATGCTCTTTCCTAGACTCTAGGTTGGTGCATCAAAAGAAAATTCTATGGGCTTAGTGACTGGCATGAACGTCCTTCCTGGAACTTGAACTTGAATCATCTAGCGCTCTTCTTTAGGTAATGTGGCGTTGTAGGTTCCGGTGAAGCTTGGTACTCCTATGCTTAGGTATCTTGTGACTTCCTTCAAGTGACGTCCAAAGGGTGTATCTTCATCCTGTTGTGTGAACTTGTTCCTTGCATCCACCATCCTAAAAGAGCAGAAAAGATGAGTTGGCTGCGGCGGCGGCGTCAGGCGGCGCGGGTGGCGTTCGGCGGTGTGCGGCGGCGGCGCTGGAGGCGTGGGGCGGTGGCGGCGGGTGTGGGCTGCAGGGGGGCGGCACGTGGCATGGCCCAATGGAGGCCCATTCCCGTGAAAAGGCCGGCTCGTTTGACTTCGTCAAAAGGTGGCAGGCCGGCCCACGGAAATCATGTTAACGGCCTGTTCGCATATAGCCCATTTACAGCCCGCTAACCCAGGGCCCGTTACACCCTTTCCGAATTAGGCCTAGTAGCGTCATTTGGGCTATCCAATATGATTCAGCCCATTTTAACTTCCGTCCCATGTGTGGCCCATGACTTATTTCAGCCCATATGAGGACCTTTGTAACTCTTGGCCCATTAACGGCCCGTGGTGAAACTGGCCCGTAATGAACAGTGTATCACTTTATACCCATTAATGGCCCGTTATTCCATTGGGCCGTTTCCAGCCCAAGTTATCTTTTGGCCTTCTCAGGGCCCATTGATTCTTGGGCTCATTTGCAGCATTCGGTTACATACGGCCCGTTACTGTCATTTTCTGCTTGTGGGCCAAATTCAGCCCGTCGTTACAGTCGGCCCGTTTGCGGACGTTAATACGTTGGGCTGTTTTCATGTAAAAAAACCGTTGGGCTGTTTTCATAGAGTTATCAAATACGGATTATTAACGGCCCATTATGGTCCACGAATAGTATGGCCGATGATTGGCGAAATGATGATACGCCCCGTAGAAGGCCCATGGATCCTACTACCGGTAGAAGGCCCATGGATCATACGGCCCGTAGAAGGCCCATGGACCCTACGACCCATAGAAGGCCCATGGACCCTAAGGCCCATATAGAAGGCCGATGGATCCTACGGCCGGACGAAGGCCCATGGATCATATGGCCCGTAGAAGGCCCATGATTATTTTGGCCTAGTTACCAAAAATAGGCTATTGTGGCCACGAGAAAAAAACAGAAAAAGAACTACAGTGACTACAAGCAAACAACTAAACAAGACAATAAGGAAATAAATAAGCAAGCAATTAACGGTAGCCTATTACCGCTATTACACATATTACATCCAATGGGCATCAAAGTTCGCCACCAGTGCAAATATAGGGAACAAAGTAGCACATTACATACACTGGCCGTCAAAATTGGCCACAAGTGCAAATAAACGCGGCAGCAAAACAAGAGCATAACTGAAACAACTTCAGAAGAGCTCAAGAAACGTTATCCTGGGTATCCACCATGCTGGCAATAAGCTTAGCAAGCTGATTAGCTTTGTCCTGTTTGGCGCTAAAATCCTCCAACGCTTGCTGTTGCACCAGAAAGTATGCATCTGAATGCTCCAGGGACTTCCGCAGTCCTTCCGCTTCTTGTCGCAGAATAGCTAATCGATGTCTTTCATCTTGTAGTTGAGACTCAATAAACCGAACTGATTCAGATAGTGAGTTTGAATAGCTTGTGCAAGCGGTAGTGGCTAGTAACTCGAACACTAAACCAAGACAAGACTTTGGGGTTGTCTCGCTGTCTTCAAGATAGTCTTCCTTAGCTGTTTTATCAGCTTTGTTGGAGACCAACAAGGATGTGTCACTGTCTTGAACCTTATCTGCATTACTTCCTTTAGCATTGCTTAATAAGGCACTCTTCCCCAATATTCTGTCAGCATTCTAAAAGAAGAAACAAGCAGACACATAACAAGTTTAGCATGTACTAGTATATGAAACTCATTTCGGTGAACCAGATCATTAGTAAGGTGGACAGGATTAAACTACCAAGTCTTCTATTGCCAAGTACTAGTACATAATAAAAGCGTCGAACAAACATATATCTATGTCCTATGGTCACTGCATTGTCTTGCCAAATCAAAATAGAGACATGGCTCAAATCATATCATTTCAAGACAAAGCAGCAGTGAAAGAATACAAAATGTGGGAAACTACACTTCACAACAAGATTTCAGATGGGTACCACTGGTCTACATGTACAACAACACTATTGGCTGTGTTGTGATGCTAGTAATGTGCATGATATGAAAGTCAACTGTATACACAATCGAAATTGAAATCAACAGAGCTATTGATAAGAGCAAACCTGTTAAAGAAACATGCGTGAGCATACCTGCTGTGCCATTGGAGTTTCGATTGGATCCTTCCATTTAAAAATAAGTTTGTATGAGTAAATACAGTGATACAAGAGCAAAGCAATCATAGTTAAAAAAGGCGCGCCTAAGCGAGCGCTTAAGCGCGCCTAGGCTCTAGGCGTTGGCAAACGCATTGCGCATAACTACGCATAATCTGTGCATAACTGCGCATAACCATGCGCTTTGGTCAGTAAAGTGCAAGGCGGTGGCAAAACGCACAATTAACGCCTAGCGCTTTTTTGAACTATGATAGCAATGGAATCTTAAATTAGAACAGTTGTTCTTCAGGTTTAGGCACTTGTTCTACATGAACAGAGTACAGTAAGACGCAAGAATATAATACTTAAAAATAGAAAATGAGCTCATAGACCTTACCACATTCTTGGTTCGGGACCAGTACAGAACAAGGCGTTCCCAGTCATCGTCCAGTAAATGTGTCTCAGGAGAACGTAAGGGAATTTGATGAGTTTGTTTGCCGGTGAAGTACGTTTTCTTCAGGTAATTCCGATACTGCCACCAAGCATTCTTGAAGATAGCAGAGGTATTAGCACAGGTTACCTCATCCTGAGTTTCCAAATCGGTCCTTCTCTATAGAGAAAAATGGGAAAATTTGTTGTATTATAACCATCATGGAGGTAGGATGTATGGGACGAAGCAAAGTAATTGCCATGAATAACATTACTTACACATAACTCCTGGACAAACACCTGCAACTGGCATTTTCCTTCATCTTCAGTATAATATTTCCAAGATGGGAAGATACGCACATACGATTTAACAACATCAAATGCGATAGATGCTAAACTACGACTAGCTGGTTGTGCTTCCTCCACAGGAATAGGCGTACTAACTGGTGGAGTTGGGGTTCGCCGTGATAGTACTGGCCCTTTGGGCACTGGAGCTGCCTTACTAACTGCTCTTGTTTGGGAGCTCTGTGGTGGAGATGGTGCTGTGTCAACAGGAACTGGGTTACTATCGGCTGGGGTTGGGGTTAGATTGGGTGAAGCTGGTTCTCTGTCCATCGCAGTAGGGGTACAATCTGCGAGAGTTTGGGTTATGTGTGGTAGGGCTGGTTCTTGTGCATGTACAACCGGGGTGCTATCTCCACCAAGAGGTAGCACTGTTTTATTTGAAGACCGTGTTTTTAGTCCGCTAGATACTGGCATCACCCGCTCCAATTCAAATGGCTGATAAACAGGAAACATAGTTGAATGTACAGACATTGTATGAGAGACAGATGCAATAGATAGTGTGGAAAAAAGAGGGCATGAAATAGTTGACATGTATATTGTTTAACTAAAACGGATAGCATGACATAATTTCACATATATGATGTCTATCTAAACTGGATAGCATAGCATAGCATAATTCAAAGATATGATGAATAACTAAACAGGATCGCATGACATAATTCACCTACATGTTATCTAAGTAATCAGGATCGCATCATTTAATTCACATATGTGATTTATATGCTAAACAGAGGGCATTCGATATGATGTCTGAACTAAGAACATGGTGTTGAATATTGTGTATATGATGTCTAAACTATGCAATGCAAGACACCGTATGCATGATATGAGCAGTATAACCGTGCCAAGTTAGAGCATACACCTCAGTGGGGGAATAGGACTGGTCATCTGTCTCTGAATCCATCTCTGAGGAGCTATCGGGACCCAACAAGAGATCTGCTTCGACAGGTAGCACTGTCTGCTCTGAAGGCCTTGTTTTCACTCCAGATTTTTCCATCTCCCACCCAAATGGCTGATTCACAGGAAAAGTAGTTTAATGTACAAACATTGTCGACAAATGGAAATGTAATGAAGAAAAGGATGGGCAAGATATCATTCAAATATATGATGCCTGGTTAAACAGGATGGCATTGCACATTTCACATATATTATGGCTGGCTAAAAGACATGAGACTGCATAATTCCCATATATGATATAGAAACTAAACAGGTGGCATTACAGAACATGTCTAAACTAAGCAGATGACATATATGATGTCAAAAGTAGGCACTGCAAGGCAACATATGCATGATATGACTAACATCATCATGCCAAGGTAGAGCAAACACCTTGGGGGTAAATAGGAGTGGTCAGCGGCGTCTGAATCCGCCTCAGAACAGATATCTTCCTCTGGATTACAATCTGGAGAGGGGTGGGGAGGGTTTGCCATTGAACCCACCATGGAGCGATGTCTGCATGACATTGTATTGCCGCGCAAAACTCTTCTCTTTTTCTCTACATGTTCAGCATGACTGTGTACAATATCTGACATGCATACGAAAAAATATGGTGAGATTATGTAAGGAGAGCATGCAGAAATTTAGAGTGATGGTAACAACCAGTGGATCGACGTTTTTCCGTTGAACCAAAATAGCCCTAATGGATCGACGTGAATGTATAGTAATAAGTGATGCAACAAGTGTACAACCTCTTTGCCGTAGCCGTGTCGACCTCAGCATCATTGGGTTGGTCGCTGAAGCAGTTGAGGCAGAGGTGGCTGTCGGAGGTGTGGAGGAAGATCTGAGGAATCTGTAGACGGCGTCCAGGGCACTGCTCTGTTGTGATGGATCGTTCTGTCGTTGGAGCAGCTCCGGTGAGCCGTAAGACGTCAAGGCTGAAGCAGCACAAGACAGACATCGTCAATCTCAAGTGGGATTCTAATAGCATCTCCAATAGATGATGTAAAATGGATGTAAAATTAACATCACCAAAAACCACCTGACTACAACAGATGAGGTAAAAACTATTGACTCTGAACTTAACTGTCGAAACTGAAATTTACTATGGAATCTGAATGCTACTGTCGAAACTGAACGCAATGGTAGCAGATAGGCACTTGACATGTAGTTTAGGGAGGGCCTGCAGTTCATCTTCAACCTGCACCCCCCTGAGCCGCCAGCCACCACCGGCCGAACCGCCGGCCCCAGCATCGCCTCACCGCCCCAAAACAACTCGCCACCGCCGCCGTAGCCAGCCCTCTAGCCCCCCACCCTGAACCCTAAGATAGATAGTGGGGTACCTCTCCAGCGAGCCCCCGTCCCCACTGTGGGTGGTTCTTCCTTAACTCCGGCGAGCCTCCCCAACCCCTGAAAATCGACTGACCCAAAAGTCGATTCAGTCGACTGAAGTGTGGCTTAATCGGAGCAGAGCAGCAGCATGAGCAAGGGGGAGAGCAGCAGTAGCAGCTGGGCGAGCGAGCGATCGAGCGAGAGCCGGAGCAGCAGTAGAAAATCCAGCTCATATGGACGCCGCCGCTGAAGGGGCCTCGCACTGGGGGAGAGCCGCCGTGGAGATGTCGCCCGCGGCGCCGGCTTCAAGGTAGCCGCTCCATGGGGGTGCGGGATAGAGCACCGTCGGCGCTGGGAGGTCGAGTTAAGGAGAAGGTGCGATGCGATGAGTGTACAACCTCTTTGGTGGCGCCGAGTAGGCCTCGACTTCGTCCGAGGAGTCGGTGAGGATGCAGCGGTTCCGGTGGAGCAGGTTAAGGCGGCGCTGTGGGGATGGAGCAACCGCGATAGACGAGGCGATCGTTGGAGTAGCTCCTTGGAGGTGGAGGACGGGGCGGCTGAACCGGCGGGACGGCGAGATGGACGATGGATCCTTATCCGGGGAGGTGGACGAGGGACGTCGAGCTGTTGTGGTGGATGACGTCATCGGGGAAGAGGCTCTGGCTGGGCAGCGGTGACGTGGCGAGCGGAGGAGGGTGGGGTTTCACGGCTGGAGCGGAGAGGTTATGGCGGCCTGGGATTTCGAATGGCGAAAAGGGGCGATGGGAGGGGGTGAAGCATGACTTAGGGACGCGCTTGTCCAAAATGTAGGTGTGTTACAAAAGTACCCCCCACCGGTTTGAACTAGCGGCCCTTTCAGCTCAGGGTTAGAAGGGGGATTTCACGCGTCGGGATTTGGCAGCTGGAGGGAGTTTTCGCGCGCGTTGTAATTTTGGGATAGCAAGGCGGGTTGTGAAGGCACCAGTTTTGGGAGCACGATATCTGAATTTTCGGGATATAACAAGACGCGGGTTGAATTTTAGGGACAAGCCTAATGTGTAGTAATATTGTACTTGTATATGTACCAAATCAATTCGCACTTGCCTCAACCAAAAAGAAAACAAAAAAATAAAACTATTCACACCACACAAAGAGAGAGTCTTGCCCCGTTTTACTATACAAATGCTATTCAAAGCTACCCCCTCCTTCCATCTATATAGGGCCTAATGCGTTTTTCGATGCTAACTTTGACCAAATATTAGAGCAATGATATATGACATGCAACTTACACAAAGCACAACGTTAAATTCGTCTATGAAAGGTTCTTTCAATGATATAATTTTCACATTGTGCATGTTATGTACTATTAATCTTGTCAATAGTTAAAGGCGGTCTTAAAAATCTCATTACGCCCTATATAGATGGAAGGAGGGAGTATGAATCCATGTTATGTCCGATTAAACTTTTCGGTTGTTGTATAATGCATGTAACCTACTCATACCAACATTTTAGTGCATTCCAAATGTCTATACTACCGCTGCAATTCGAACTAAATTTGAATTCGTTTCTCTATTTCAATAAGAATCTACAATCATGATTGTTGCCAACTTCAACCATCATAGTTTCCTTGCTATCCGCCAGATATAAATCGGATAGCCTATAATGCAGGATGGTAGGCACACCATCATCAACAACTCCATTTTTTTTATAAGAGTAGAGATAAAATATATTAAATGTAGTATAACATGTTCATTAAAAAAACCACACCATGTGTATCACCGTTATATATAATCACACATGCGTCGGTTTGAAACACTATGATAAATTCCTCAAATATCCGAATTCGCTTTTTATAATGAAGTCTATATGATCTCTATTCGTCAAGTGCTAACTTTCTCTTGTGCATGCACACGCCCGCATCCCTCTCACTCTCCCTAAGCATTGTCTAGCTCCATCGCGCAAATTCGTCTTTTCACTTTAGGTCGTTCACCCATGGTTTGTGTAGGCCCCCCAGCTCCTTCTTTACAACACACATCGATCGATATGCCTCTCTAGCCAGGTGTGCCTAGCACAAACACAAGCTTCCCCTCTTCTCTTGTCACCGTCCATGCCTCACTCCCACCACTCTTTTCATCGCTCTCGTACTCGCACACTCCTCCCCCCTCGATATAGTATGCCTCTCGTACGACCTCCTACATGCATCCCTCTCTCTCTATCCTTCTCCTTGTGCCTCATTTCCTTCTAACACACACATGCATGTATACCGATCGATCTCCCAACATATACCTAGATCGACTTTAACTACCCCCCCATCGATCGACGTACCTCACAAGTTATGTCTCTCCTTTCTCTAACAAAGGGCGATTGATCTTCCTATGTAGTTACGTCTGCTTACCACAGCCACATCGTCCCCCTCATCATTCGTGCATGCCTCCTGACCCGTCTCTCACACGCACGTGCACAGACAACAAGCAGCCATCTCCTCTCTTATTGATATTGCGGGCGTGCCCTCCGTTTGTCTAGCAAGCCTATCCCACCATTTGTTAGAAGCAACTCCACTACCACCCCCTCCAACACTCTAGCTCTGTCTCTCTCCCAACCTTATTCCTCTCCTGCACATATGCATGGATGCCTATCGATCTCCCTTAATACATGAGGCAGATCGATCTCCTTAATACATGAGGTAGGCCTCTCTCCTCCTCCACACATATACCAGCCATTGTACCTCTATAGTTAATTGGGCCTCCCTCTTCCCCCACCACACACCGATAGTCGAGCGCTGCAGGTAGGTATCCATGCCACAACGACAAACTGCACATGTCCCATCTCACGTTCCAGTAGGCCAGCCACTCTATATCTTTGACGTGGGCGCACACAAATTCGATGGCACTCTTTATTGATCGCGCGCACACACACACATCATCCCTCTCTTTGATTCTATGGACACCTCAAGATGCATTTGTATGAGTAGTTTATCTTGTGAGAGAAAAGGTTTAACGAGGGAAGGCCTTATTTGCGAACGTGGAGAGACGTGTGGGTATATTTTTGCAAAATTGCCATAGTTTCTTTCCTATCCGTTAGATATAAATCCGACGGCCTATATTGCAGGATGGCACGCACACCATCATCACCAACTCTGTTTTCTACTCCCTCCGTCCAAAAATACTTGTGATCAAAATGGATAAAAAGAGATGTATCTAAAACAAAAATACATCTAGATACATTTCCTTTTATCCCTTTTGATGACAAGTATTTCCGTACGGAGGGAGTATTTGTCTTTTTAGAGATTTCAACAAGTGACTATGACCAGACCTTACTAACATACTCAAAAAAAGTAGTCCATAATTTTGAGGTTACCCTCTTTTCTTGGCGGTGCAGTGCCATCTGGATACCTCATAAATAAATAAAGTACTACATGATACTAATATATGATACATGGTGCAGTAGTACTAAGTATTATTAATACAGTTTTGCTAGAACTCATCTAGATGAGATATAATTTGGTCTCATTCATGTTTTATAGCCATTGGATGTGATGCTATATAAGATGCGTGTGTGCTGAGGTGGGTTGTATTTGTTCTTGTGCAACGAACTGACCACTGCATGTCATGTTTGATAATCTCAAGTAATTAAAAACATACAAGCCCCACATCTCTGCTTGCCCGATTCCTCTATTTATGTCAAGAAATAAGAAACAACGTGAGAGTTAATGCACCACGCCTATGTGTTTACTAGTATTTGGTTTTCGTAAGATGACTTAATACTCACCTAGACGGAGGGAGTATTCGATTTGACATCGGGCAGCGCAGTTCCCGATACGGCTTTAATGCAGACGAGGGAGGGAGTAGCAGTTCCCGATATGTTGAACGGCCAATGCATCCTCCTTCAATTAATGCATGAGGGAAGTAATGGGAGGAGGTCTGGGAAAAGAGGCTGCACGATGTGAATGCAACACAGTTTGCCCTCATTGCCCTCATATAAAGCCGCCCCTCCATTCCAATGCATCTACCACATCGTACACACCTAAGCATTTGCCTAAGCACCTAAACTAAGCGCAAAATAGCTCACTCCAGACCCATGGCGGCGATGCTCGTGAGCAGCCAGCAGCTGCGCCAGATGGTCCACGATGCCGGCCTGTGGCATGGCGCCGTGGATGGTCTCCAGACGGTGTTGGAGACCGGCTGGTGGATGGCCGCCATCGACACCAACTATGACTCTTAGTTGGGCCAGATGATCGTTGCCACCAGCAACAAGTTCACCGTCCTCAAGAAGCTCGCGGACGACATTGCCGTACTCCTCCGGCCCACGTGCCCGGGTTCCTCATTTCCTGCCACCCTAATCAGCCTCCATGGCCGAAACCTCTTTCAAGCACTGGTGGCCCTGCGACTGCCCGCCGACGCCATGAAGAATGTCCACCTGGAGGTCGCGCTCGCCGCGAGGCACCTCGCCCTGGAAGAATTCGTCGACCTACACATCCACATGTACGAGGAAATCGTGTAAATAGGTACCTACAAGGCCAGTGAGGATGCTACGACGTTGGCCTTCCTCAACCGGCTGGAAGCCTTGGATGCCTTTGCTGAGAAGCACCTCGACCTCGCCACAAAAGCCGCCGCTCCTTAGCCGCCGGTCGGTGGCCTGGGGCACTAAGTTGAGGAGTAGGAGGTCATACATTCATGGATCCATCTTTCTTCTTGCCTTCTGTAACCACCACTGCAATCGCATCATCGTGGCCTTAATTCTTATTATGCTGTTGCATTCTTGTTCCAGTCAATACCGACATGTGTGATCCCTTTGCTTAATTATATGCATCACTGTAACTAGTACTCCATCCGTCAATTTATAAGTTGTGCTTACCTTTTCCATCAACTTCGTGCAACGCGCGGGCATCTTGCTAGAAACACTAGAATATGTCTATATAATCCGTATGTGATAGTCCATTTGAAATCTCAAAAAGACAGATATTTAGGTACGGAGGGAGTAGTATATTAGGAGTATATAAAAACAATAGTGATTTCTTTCAAGTTTATGAACAAATACTACTATTCTACTTCTTTGGATTCGTCGCAACGCACGGGCACATTGCTGGTAAAAGGAAAAGGCTTGCCGCGTTCGCGTCGCACCCCCACACGTCCGGGAATCGGGAGTACAACACGGCCCATCCGGCACGATAAATAGCTTAGGGAAGGTGTGTTGCCTAGCATTTTCAGTTTCATGTGGGACCGTTGTTGAGCAAACCGACACCCCGCCCGCCGCCGGGTTGGAAAACAGAAACGAGGGGAAGATCTAGCTGTAGCACGAAAGCCAAGAAATTTGGTATCAGACAGGGCTCATTGATAGAGTAGGAGCATTCCGTACTAGTACTACTCCTACTAGTACCAAGTTTGTACTCCTAATACTATATTACTAGTACTACCACTATACGACTACTAGTAGGTACGTGCACGGTACAACTAAGCTTAGGCAAAGTTATTAGTTCTTCAAAACGAGAGAAACAAGTTGGCAAGCCTAAGGGAATCTTGCCACATTTTTTGTGTGTATGTCATGTGGGGCCTTAGTGTGGCTTGCCTAAGGTGTGGCTTGAACCAAACACTCACCTAAGTTAATCAAACTTGCCTAACCTTACATTCCACCAGATTTTGCCACATGTTAGAATCCAGAAAGCTCCACATGTAGAAGCATAATGCACAAACCACCAGAATCTCATGCGTGCAGTGCACGTGTACCTTACTAGTACTAGTTGGTAGTAGTAAGAAACAAATTCTAGTTTTGGCACGAGCTCGTACTGCGGGAGCACCACAAGGCCCGCCGCAGGAGTTACATTTCCCTCTCGGGGCCCACGGGACCGAACTTTAGTGGCTTTAGTGCCCGGACTATGAGTCAATGACATGCGGACCTTAAATGCAGCTGGCCCACATGTCATTCTCATGGTGGTGGCGTGGTTCGCGACTCACTCGTTCGAGATGAACCGACCGGTGGTGGTGTGGCCGTGGCGAGGGTGCCACAGCTGGGCGTCGGGGTGTTATGAGGCGTAGATGGCCACACCGGCGGGTACTAATTGTGTCACAACCGCTGGATGAAAATTCGGTGGTTCGGGAGTACGGATTGGAGCACAACAGCGGAGCAGGCAAACCGCGTCCAATCGGGTGTGTGTGTGGTAGAAAGTTGATGGTCGCCGCAGTTCAGCTGGCCCGCATGTCATGCACACAAATGCAGATGAGTGGTGGGGCCGAGAGGGATGAGGGGCACGTCGGGGGGATGAGGATCCCCTAACGCGAACAATCCTACAATTCTATCACTGACATGTGGGACCCATAAGCATGGGTCCCACCTGTCAGCGAAGGAAAGGCAGGGCAAGGCAGTGATAGCCATGTCAGAGGATGCATGTCCACGTCGGGGGACGTCATGCCGTGGGTTGGAGCGGCGTCATGGGAATCGCGTGTGGGTGTGGGAGTGGTAGAAACAAGAAACGCGATGGTCGCCGTGGTTCAACTTCCATGGACAAGCTGTCATGCCTGCTGACACATGTATTTCAAAACTAGAGTGTTTATATTTCAAGCACGTGAACAAGTATTATTCTACTACTTTGGATCCATTGCACCTACCTTTGAGTCAATAACATGTGGAGCCGATAGGTAACTGGTCCACATGTAATGCTCCCTTAGGCAGAGGGGCAGTGGGGCCAAGAGGGGTGAGCCGCAGGTCGGGGCACGTGTGGTTTCATGGGTTCGAGCGACATCGTGGGAATCGCGGGTGGCTGTGGTAGAAACTTGATGCTCGCCGCATTTTAGGTGGCCCACATTTCATGCACACAAGTTGTCATGTCTACGGACACATGCACTGCATACCGATCACTGGAAGGAGTAGCAGAGAAAGCTATATATGCGGATAAATAGTTCCTTATAGTCAAGCGGACCCACGCTACTACTTTGTTCCAAAGACATGCACACCATCGAAATAGTCCATCTAAAACAATATACACCAAGAGGGAATAATTTTTTTTACAAGAGAGGAAATAGTTCATCCATCCATAATGCCCTCCTGTTGGTGCAGCCTTTTCTTCTTCTTCTTCTTCTTCTTCTTCTTCTTCTTCTTCTTCTTCTTCTTCTTCTTGTTCTTCTTCTTCTTCTTCTTCTTCTTCTTCTTCTTCTTCTTCTTCTTCTTCTTCTTCTTCTTCTTCTTCTTCTTGTTCTCATTCTCTGTGGGAGACGGCTTCGCAACAAGCTCTTTGGACCTTGCAGCTATCTCGAAACTCACACGGGCATCGAGGGCAGCATATTTTATCCGCTCGTACGTCAAGGGATAATTCTCCCATCCAGACGACCTTAATGCCACCGTCTCGTCACCCTTCTGAAGATTTATACCGAGCACAAAATTTTCTACGTCGAATAGGGATGGTGTCTGTTTATCACAAACTTCTACAGGAATTTTGATTCTGGTTTGTAGGTCAGCGATGCTTTTCAAATCAAGGTTGTATGACTTCAGCTTCCGTTTGTCCCCTTCGATGGCTGCCCCACAGAAGTATACGTCCTCCCGAGACAAGAAATCGTGAAGCTCACGTGGTATGGAGGGCGAGTGTATGATGTGGTACACCAAAACATCATCTTCGTGGCATAGCTGAAGGACGGCGGCGCACTGGATCTTCCCAGGGGCACGCTCCGTGTACTCTGCGTCAAGACCGATGACCCTCGTCTCTACCTTTTCGAGGGAGTTGGATATTTTTGATCCACTGCCGAACAACCCTTGGGTGGACGGTGACGGTGGCAACTATGCGCATCGAGCCTTCGACGATGACATGTTGGACGCTAAAAACCTGCATCTCGATCTCTTCCGCCATTTGGAACCGCTAGAACGGAGGACTATGGTTTGTAGAATTAGGATTAGATGGCTAGTCTAACTGAAGTAGTAGATGATTATTTAAAGAGGTTAAAACAATGTGAACGCAGTGGGGTTTGGATGCAAATGAAGACGAAGGAGAGGTGAAGAAGCCGAGGAGAATCGGTTCCCGATGGAGAAGTAAATGGGAGAAGTGGCGTGCAGGCAGTTGATTAGACGGCTAGGTAGACTAAACGAAAAGGCTATGCGGGTAGACTGATGAGTCGTACCTGTTCGTGTACGTGCCCATCCTTCCTGATATGTGGGACCTATGCATGCAAACAGATAAAAAAATGTCCTGGATACAGAACATGGATAACACTGTATATTTGGTGTAGAATCTTTTTAGTACTTTGAATTTTGGCCACTACTTCTGCTGTTTAGTAACTTTTCTGAATTTTGGCCACTACTACAGTAAGTTCAAGTGCGTAACTATAGTAACTTCAAGTGAGTAACTCCATTTCTGAAAATTTTTACGTAAAACTAACCATGATATTTGTTCCTCTGTTCTTGTCATAATTATAATCTGATTGTTGAACCCTTAATCATTCTCATAATTTTTACATGATGCACAATTATATTGCCGTCAAAACTACTCCATACACACACTGTCGAAACTGACAAGATGGTGGTGGAGGTGGGAATAAATGTTCAGTATTGGTGCATTTTCTATGCTTACAAAATTCAGATTGAATTTCACTACCAAAAGAAAAGAAGTGGAGATTAAATGTTCCTTTCCACTTACTTCACCTGTGTGTAACTCTTTTGGTGCATTTTCTACAGAACCTATGTGTAGCTGCAACGTACATGCCAATTGATCAGCTGCTCGAAGAAGAAAATAAGGTGGCATTTCCTTGCCTTTAGCATACAGGCCAGTTCACTTAATGTCCTCTGGTGCTATATTTCTGAGAACATCCAAGTTTTTACTTATCACTTTGCTAGCATTCACAAGTCTATTGAAGCGTGCATGTCTCTCTGAATCTTGCTGTCTACTCCAAGTAGATGGTGTGTAGCCTGGCAAAGGATATTAGTACCTGGTGCATTCTAAGTTTAAAACCACTCTAGATTTACAAGTGTTCACTGAAGATGACAAGTGTTTATTCAGTTCTAAATTTGAAGTAACTAGTAGACGAACAATATTCATCTTTTTCTGTATATGAAGAAGAATAAACCTAGCTAATTCAAATAATTCCAATTTTAGGGACATGTTTTTATCAACTCTTAGTTAAGGGGTTGTGGCAGTTTTCAGTTTTAGTTTTGTGCTCCTTGAATTGATTCTACAGGAATATTTAGGGAAGAATCATGGCTATGCTTAGCTCTCTGTAAAATGAATGACTGAAATTGGACAATTGGAAACTTTAGGTATGTTTGCAATTGGACAAATGGTGTATAAATCCAAATAAAGCAAATAAATTCAAATGATTCAAATAAATCCAAATAAATCCAAATAAACATGGTTGATCTTCATTTTGCTTAAAACTGGTTGAGTATTACAGAGTAATTGACAACAAATTGACCTGGTTGGAATTCACACAGCAACAGTAACAGTTAACTGAACTTCTTTTGCGTGCATTTATCACTCCAGAAAACTTTCAGTAACAAGTGAGCAACCTCTGCATTTTCTCAGTGAACTTTTGAGTGCATTTATCACTTGTTGGAGTATGCTACAGTTTCTGCAAATCACAAACTCCTTTAGTTTACATCTCAGTTTTAGCAAACACTACAGTTTCAGTAAAGGAGTCATAACTGAATTACAGGCACTGTAGTTTCTCTACAGAATTGGAACACTGAACATTTTTAGTTAACTGTAGCAAGAAAAACTTCCAAAAACTACCAGATATCCAAGAATGCCAAGAGTATTACTCAATGAATTTGATGGCATCAAACTAAAATTTCACTATAATTTGTTCATCACTTAGCAGCAGTGTAAAGCCTTTGTCCTGGATTATTTCTCTAGCTTTGTATCCCCTGACTGAATTTTCTGCGCCTGCACTGAGAACAGCAAATTCAGACTCATAGCTACAAATTGAACAGCAGCAGTAGCAGAGGCGGGCGGGGCAGACTCACCAGCACATGCGGGAGTGGCAGCAGAGGCGAGGCAGGGGAAAAGGCAAAAGCAGCATCAGAGGTCCACGGCGCCGGTGTCGTCCACCAGTAGCAGCATGAGACATGAGAGGCGGGAGTGGCCGGAATTGTTCACGGCGCCGGCGGCCGAAGCGGACAAAATCGGAGGCGCAGGTGGGCGGCGAAGGTGGGCGAACGTGGGCGGCGACCTTCAACGGGGCCAGTGGCGTAGCTCGAGGAGGGCGCCGGCTCAGGCCGCCTTCACGGCGGGCGATACAGGTGGTAAGCCGCGGCACAGGTGCAAGCGGGCGGCAGCGCTGTTGTTGGTTGCGGGCTGGGCCACGGTTCTGGTGTTTGTCGCGGCGCAGATCCAGGCGGGCGGTGGCGCAGGTGGGTAGCCGGTGATGGCTGCAAGGCGCGGGCGACGGGGGAGGAGGAAGGAAGGAGATGGACTTCTTTGTGACGTGTTTAAAACTATATGGGTTTTTTTGCAAAAAACAAATACACTGCCCTGTGGACAACTTTTCCCGGACGAAGGGAGTACTCGTTAAATCCGATCTATGGGTGTGAAGCACTGATATGCCAATACATTTGATTGTGACCTGTTATAATTTTGTACCTGAACCTTTTTTTAGAAAGGGTTGTACGTCAACTTAATGTGCTAGCAGAACTTATTGTGTTGTCTGTCTGTTTTCTTTACACAACATTCAAGATATTTCCCCGTCATTGATAAAGACGATGAACCGTTATGTACGACTTCATTGGTTTCAACATAGCCCTTCCCGTAGCAATCCACTGCTTCCATCTTGATTGTGCCACCTGCGTGAAATTTTTGTATGCAAGTTTAGTGTGCTATGATGTTCTATAAGATTGTGTCAACTATATAAGTTTTTACTGAGCATCAGCAATGCATATGGCTGAAAGAGGTATTTACGAGCATCGACCGATGGGTCTCTCTCTCTCTCTCTCTCTCTCTCACACACACACACACACACACACACACGCACGCACACACACGCGCAGACGCACAAGTGGGACCCGTTGAATTATTTATTTGCTTGTGACATCTTTTAATTAGGTTCCACTGTAATCTAACTTTTTTCTTAAGTTATCAATTGAGCTCAGTGACTTCAAAAAATTGCACAGAAGCCTTGTTTGGGCCTTTCCGGCATCGCTGACTGAGGGCTAAGTAACCATGTTATGTTGTACTCCCTCCGGTCCTTTTTACTCTGCACATTGGATTTGCCGAAAGTCAAACTTTGCTAAGTTTGACCAAATTTATATTAGAAATTATTAGCATCTATAATATCTAATAAATATAATATGAAAATATATTCAAAGATGAATCTAATGATATTGGTGTTGTTATGTGAATGTCTATAATTTTTTATATAAACTTGGTCAAAGTTGGATGAGATTGACTTCGGACAAACCTAATATGCAGAGTAAAAAGGACCGGAGGGAGTATTGTACTACACAGGACTTTTTTTCAACATCAGCAATGCAACTGGACCGACAGTTGTACACAATATCCGGGTCAACTTGTTATTCTCCATCCCGCTGGGCTGCAAACTTTCCTAGGAGGTATGCATTAGGCTTAACAAGAAAATGGACTTTAAGAAATAATAAATGGGATGTAATTATAATAACTGGACAGTTACTATGCACCAAACACGTAATTAGTTTGAAAAATATATTTTTTTGGAATTTGAAAATTTTAATTTCATTACTTGTTGCGCGCGCAATATTTCGTTGTATTTTAACGTAATACAACTTTATTTTGAAATTATATTTGACCTGGCTAGAAATTTCAGATAAAAATATTTCGGATCCCATCAAAATGTGGGAATTTTTTTGAATTCTGTTTTGAGCGGTTGTTTGAAATTATTAATTGTTGTCCTAGCTAGAAGTTGGGCTGTACTTTTAACAAACTGTAAATGGGCTGTAGTAAATTCCATTAGAATTAAAAAATGGGATGTACATTCTTACAAATCGCAAATGGGCTATATGTTCTCTGCCAAATCTGAGCTGTGGGCCTACTAAGTTGACGGGGACGAAGAGCTTTGTCAACTTAGTGAATATGCATGATTTTAGCTCAACTGACTGTACGATGTCCATCCAATGGACGTAGTGCTTCTTCAACCTCTGGTCTTCTTGCTCCAGCCGCCCAAAGCAACGCCGGTCGTGCCGCCTGCTCCTGCCTCCCTTGGCCAGCTGTGCTGCCGCGGAGGCCTCACCGCCCCCATACTACTCCCACCGCTGGGCAGGCCATCCCTCCACTCCACTCACCCACACCCCCTATTATTCTGCGGCGATGGCAGCGCAGCCGAACCAGTGAACCCTCGTACTCCTCTCCGCATGGGCATCCACTGCCGCGTCATCCCCGGCTCTGCGTCGTCCCCTTCCTAGGCCTCCCCGTTGTCCACCGCCGTGGTGCTCTCGGCGCAGCATGGTCAATGTGGTCAATGACCGAATTCCATTGGAAGAATACTGTAGGTGGAGAGGCTGAAAGCCGGGTCCATGGCAGCCGCAAGGAAGTGCCTCCTTATTACGCGGAAAATAATTATTCCTCCACCTGACAGCAGGGACCCACCGGACGCCCACCAGTATTTCATGAAAAAAACGTTTGCCCCTGACTGCTGGGACCCACCCCAGGGCCACCGTTTTTCACGAAAAAAACGTTCCCCCTGCTGTCAGCTCAGACCCACCGGAAGTGCCTCCTTATTATGCACAAAAAAATGAATACCCCCCTTCTAGCTGGGACCCACCTTGGTGGGAGGCTGACTTGTGGGCCTACTAAGTTGACGGGGACGGAGGGCTTTGTCAACTTAGTGAATATAAACGATTCTAGCTCCAGTGACCGTACGATGTCCATCCAACGGCCGTAGTGCTTCTTCAACCTCTGGTCTTCTTGCTCCAGCCGCCCAAAGCAGCGTCGGTTGTGCCGCATGCTCCTGCCTCCCGTGGCCGGTTGTGCTGCCTCGGAGGCCTCACCGCCCCCTACTATTCCCACCGCTAGCCATGCCCTGCGGCGACGGCTGCCTCACACCGCAGCCGAACCAGTGAACCCTTGTACTCCTCTCCGCATGGGCTTCCACTGCCGCGTCTTCCCTGGCTCCCCGTCGTCCCCTTCCTAGGCCTCGCCGTCGTCCACCGCCCTACTACTCTCAGCGTGGCGTGGTCAACATGGTCAAGGAACGACTTCCATTAGATGTGGATTGTACGTGGAGAGGCTGACAGCTGGGTCCACGACCACAGCAAGGAAATGCCTCCTTATTACGCGGAAAATAATGATTCCTCCACCTGATAGCTGGGACCCACCGGACGGGCCACTGTATTTTGTGAAAAAACGTTTCCCCCTGACTACTGGGACCCACCAGCTACATCTTCGCACGCAAGGAAGTGCGTCCGGGTAAAAAAACCGATTCACCCCCCTGACTGCTGGGACCCACTAGCTACATCTTCGTAGGCAAGGAAGTGCCTGACAGTCGGGACCCACCTGGTCGAAGCGTACGTAGCGTTGTCATTCTGGTAGCAAACGTGTACGTACATATATACTGGTGGATGTAGAGGCGCACATGTGTCGTAGTAGAGGCGCGTACGTGTCGTAGTATAGGCGCGCACGTAGCATGTACACGCACGTACAACGGCCAGCGTGCAAGAGAGAAAATACAGCCACGTATGTGTACATACGGGCGGGGTCTCAAACGCCTACTCACGCATACGTACGGCCAGGGCTCGTGTACATGGCTGGGTCGAAACGGAGAAACAGCGTCGTCATCGTGTTCATGGGGAGGCAACGGAATGCGTCGTGTTCATGGGGAGGCAACGGAATGCGTCATGTTCATCGGGAGGCAACGGAACGCGTGGGAGCCAACCGGCTGGGTCGGAACAGAATGCATGGTCGTGTTTATCGAGAGGGCTTGGACGGAACAAGCGATGGAAGCGAGGCCTGGCGTACCGCACAACGGAGGAAACAGACCTCCTACGTTCGGAATGGGGTCCTATTGATCGGGAGGGGTCTGGCGTACCGCAAAACGAAGGAAACGTACCTCCTACGGTCGAAACGGGGGTCCTGTTGATCGGGAGGGGTGTGGCGTACCGCAAAATGGACGAAACGAACCTCCTACGGTCGAAACGGGGGTCCTGTTCATCGGGAGGGGTGTGGCGTACCGCAAAACGGGACTCCATGGGATACTGTTCATCTCCACCGTCGACCTCCTCCAGCCTCCACGGGCTCCTGTTCATCCAGCCTCCACCGTGCGCTACTCCACCGGCTACTGTTCAACCACCCCTCCACCGTGTACTGTTCATCCAGCCCTCCACACCACGGGGTCCTGTTCAACCACCCCTCCATGGGCACCCCTCCATCGTGT